>NW_007748712.1:3303-11630 GCF_000696425.1 Galeopterus variegatus
TTTTTTTTTTTTTTTTTTTTTTTTTTTTTTTTTTTTTTTTTTTTTTTTTTTTTTTGCTTTGGATTGTTTTGTCTATTCAGTGTCTTTTGTTGTTCTATATGAATGTTAGAATTACTTTTCTATTTCTGTGAAGAATATCATTGGTATTTTGATGATGATTGCATTGAATCTGAAGATTGCTTTGGGTAGAATGGATATTTTCATGATGTTAACTCTTCAAACCCAAGAGCATGATATGTCTTACCACCTTTTTGTGTTCTCTATAATTTCTTTTGATAGTGTTTTGTAATTCTCATTGTAGTGATCTTTCAACTCCTTGTTTCAATTGATTCCTAAGCATTTGATTTTTTCGGAGACTACTGTAAATGGGCTTGCTTTCTTAATTTATTTGTCTGCTAGTTTGTTACTGGAGTATAAAAACACTACTAATTTTGTGGTGTTGATTTTGTTTTCTGCAATATTACCAAAATTGTTAGGCAGCTCTAAGAGTGTTTTGGTAGAGTCTTTAGGGTTTTCTGTACACTGGATCATGCCATCCACAAACAGGGATAGCTGACTTCTTCCTTCCCAATCTGGATTCCCTTTACTTCTTTCTTTCACCTGATTGTTCAGGCTAGTATTTCCAGTTCTATGTTAAATAGGAGTGTGGAGAGTGGGCATCCTGGCCTTGTTCCTGTTCTTAAGGCTTTTCCCCATTCATTAGAATATTGGTAATCGTTTTTATGTATATGGTTTTATTATATTGATATAATTCCTTCTATACCAAATTTTATGAGTCTTTATCACGAAGCAATATTGAATACTGTTGAATGAATTTTCTGCATCTATTGAGATAATCATATTTTCCTTGTCCTTGATTTTGTTGATATGGTGTATCACATTTGTTGACTTTTACATGTTGAATCATCCTTGCATCCCAGGGAGGAATCCCACTTGATCACGATGTGTAATTTTTTTGTTATGTTACTGTATTCTGATTGCTAATATTTTGTTGAGCATTTTTGCATCTATGTTTGCCAAGGATATTGGCCTTTAATTTTCTTTTATTGCTGCATCTTTGTCTGGTTTCGGTATCAGGATGATGCTTGCCTCATAGAATGAGTTTGGAAGAGTGCTCTCTGTTTTGAGATTTTGGAATAGTTTGGAAAGTATTGGTATTAATTCCTCTTTAAAACTTTAACAGAATTTAGCTGTAAATTCATCTGGTTCTGGGCTTTTATCTGTTGGAATATTGCTGATTACTGCTTCAATCTAGTTGCTTGTTTTGTTTGTTCAGGTTTTCTATTTCTTCTTTGTTTAGTCTTGGTAGTTTGTATGTTTCCAGAAATTCATGCATTTTCTTGAGATTTTCATATTTGTTTGTGTAGGGTTTTTTTTTTTTTAATAATAATCTCTAATTATTTTTCTTATTTCTGTGGTATCTGTTGTAATGTCTCCTTTTTCATTTCTAATTTTTATTATTTATGTCTTCTCTCTCTCCCTCTTCCTTTCTTTTCTTTTTTTTTTTTATTAACCTAGCTAGTGGTTTGTCTATTTTATTTATCTTCTCAATAACAAAAACTTTTTCTTTCATTGATCTTTTGCATCATTTTTGGGGCCTCTATTTCATTAAGTTCTGCTCTGATCCTAATCATTTCTTTCTGTGTACTACTTTTATTTATTTTTTTAAGTAGGTATTTATTGATTCTTTTTTTTTCATTAAATTTTTATTTTGTCAATATACAATGTATGAGATTATTATGGCCCATCACCGACACCTCTCTCCCTCCTCCCTCTCTCCCCTCCCACCCAAAAATGTCCTTTCCATTTGCTTGTTGTAACAACTTCAAAAAAGTATAGATGATTCTGGCTAGGACTTCCAGAACTATGTTGAATAAAAGTGGTGAGAGTGGGCATCCTTGTCTTGTTCCAGTTCTTAGAGGGAAAGCTTTCAGTATGATGTTAGCTGTGGGTCTGTCATATACAGCTTTTATTGTATTAAGATACTTTCTTTCTTTACCTAATTTGTTGAGAATTTCTAGTATAAAGCAATGTTGAATTTTATCAAATGCTTTTTCTTCTGGAGAGGTCTGCTCACTGCCCAAGCAGGAGCCAGGTGAGTGCCATCCCATGTACCACCACACTGGGCCCAGACAAAAGCCCCATAGAGGCCAACCCACAGTCTGAGCAGGATCCCAGGTGAGTGCCATCTCACACCAGGCCCAGACCCAAGCCCCAGAGAGGTATACCCATGGCCCAAACAAGAAGAGAAGTAAGGGTTTTCCTGCATGCTGACAGGGCCCCGACACAAGCCGCAGAATGACTCACCCACGGCACAAGCAGGAGCCAAGGTGGTCTACCACATGCACCATAACATCTACTGCCACTGCAAGGACAGCTCATCACCACTGTAGCAGCCAGCACTGTCCTACAGGCTGCCCACTGCACACTTGACTGCACTGATACAAGAAGAGTCACCAGCAGAGCCTACAAATAGAGGAGAAAGTCTTTTTCCTCATAGCCCACTACAGAGTAATAGAAGAAACAAGTGCCCTACCAGATGACCAAACATCAATGAAAAAGTACTAGAATAACAAATAAACAAGAAGATTTGACATGACCAAAGGAATACAGTAATTCTCAAGAACAGGAAGAAGAGAAGGAAACACTTGAAACATCTGAAAATGAATTCCAAGCAATGAGCTTAAGAAAACTCAAAGAGATAAGAAAAGACTCAATTAGAGAAGATTTAAAAACAAGGAAAAATATCCAAGATATGAAGGAGGAAATTTACAAAGAGATTAATACCTTTAAAAAGAACATAGTAGAACTCCTAGAACTGAAGGATTTACTCAATGAAATAAAAAAACAACAACACAATTATGTGAGGTATGATTCCAATTAGAGATCCCCTTTTCAATATCACTCAGAGTGGTTCTGCTTCCCTGAACCTACCCTAAATAATCTGTCTACTCTATGCACAATATTTATAAATACTTGTATTTAAAAAAATGTGCTGTTAATTATATGTATGGTTATTGATTCATTTATATCATCTTTTTAAAAAATTTTGAGAATTCCTGGTGATACCTTCAGCAATATAAAGTTTTTAAAAATTATTTTCCTCATATTTAAAAGTTTTACTTTAAATATATTAGTGAGACCTGAAACCTAGACACAAAATTAATATGTAGGTTACCCTTTGAATTTATAATTGTAGAACATTTCATCTACCTTTTAAGTAGGGAAAGACTTGAAGAAATATAAATAAGTCAAAATTCTCTATTCCTCTCATAATTACTTTTAGAATACTTTTAAATTACAATTTTGATTAATTTAAAATATAGATACAGACATATTAACACCAAAAACTGTTTCATAACCAAAGTTTTAACATATTTTTATGACCCATCCAGCAAGTATTTTTTGTTGTCAATATTTTTATACTTTATTTTTACTCCTCAAACCATTTTCCAGATTACATCTTCAGAAATATCTGACCCTCCCTATGGATTGTTCAATTAATTATGTATATTTGCCTACTTTCAGTGATGAGTGTAGAACAAGGAGAAAAAATAAACAAGCTAAATGGTCTAGTTTGTGATTTTTCTTTACTGTATTCTGAGCAAGCATCTTTAAGGTGGTGTTCTGCTTAAGATTCTCTAAAGCTATCAATTTCCAATCCTAGATTCTATTTTTGACTTCCATTTCCAATTCCTCAGGGCTTTTATTTAATCTTCTTACAGTCTACTTTTATATAAGTAAACTAATGGGTAAACTTAATGTGTTTACCACATGGGTCCACCTTAATGTCCTCCCCCAACCCCCACTACTTCTAAAAACATGTAAACTATTTTTATTCTTGAGGGAAATACAAGTAAGAAATAACAAAAAAGAACTTTGATGAACTGCAGTGTGAAAGCAAAATGAGTAATGAAGCAGTTATTTTCAGAGAAAGTATATTACTATCATAGAAAAGGGAGTGGCAAGTACTTTTAGTAATACATATACTCTCCAAAACCCATATTCCACAGGAATAAAACAACACTTTTTATACTTACATATTTCAGCTTTTTAAAAAATAACTGTACCGGATTCTTCTGAGGAATGCTGTTAAATAGCTTGTTCAAAAAATTTAAACTGTTGGGGCTGGCCCGGTGGCGCACTGCTTGCTGTAGTGCGCCGCTTGGGAAGCGCGGCGGCACTCCCGCCGAGGGTTCGGATCCCACATACAGACCGGCCGCTCACTGGCTGAGCGAGGTGTGGGCGCAACACCGAGGGTTGCGATCCCGTTGCCGGTCCCGGTCCGGTACGGGCGAGGCACTGAGGGTTGCGATCCGTTGCCGGTCACGAAAAAAGACAAAAAGGGAAAAAAAAAATTTAAACTGTTTTAATTTATATATTTGAATTTTATCTTCAAACAAGCAAAGTAAAATACACCTCTAATTTTTTTTATTGCTGAATTTGTTAAAAATGTCTTAAGCTTTTTGATTCTCCTTGTACTTTCATTAAATGGAAGGTACCAACTTTTGGTGTATTAGCCAAGAATCTACTAAAGTCAGGATAAGAGCTGAAGCAAGCCCAAATGAATTATATCAGTTGGATCTGAGAGAAATATTTAAATGGTAAAATGACTTTATTTTGAGTACCACCTTTGTTTAGTTTGTACTATGTGATGAAATAAAATGGCAAGAGAAGTTATGTCCTTCACAATATCCCTGTGTGTGTGTGTCTGTGCTCTCCTCTCATTTATTTCTTGGATAGATATAATACAGAAATGCAGGTATGCATACATATTTCACAGAGGAAACATATGCATATATATTTCACATCTACTTGTTTATATCTATAAATAAATGCATATATATTTCTTTTATGCACATGCATCTATATATATGTCTCACATAATATGTACATATATCTACCTAGGTGTGTGTGTGTGTGTGTGTGTGTGTGTGTGTATATATATACATACAGATACATACAGGTATAAATATGTGTGTCTATATGCACACATAGATACATATAAGAAAAAAGAAGGAACTATAAAAGAAAAACAAGGAAACAAAAACTTTTGTTCTCACTAACCAAACTTCAAAAAAGAGACTTTTTATAAAAACTTCAGAAAAGATGATTCCTTTAACTTTAATGAAGGCTAACATTTAGAGGGAAAAGAGGATATTAAATGATTACTATAAATTGAATCACTTGCGATTGTTGATGTTCAAAGACTTTTGAAAATTGTTTAAGCTATGTATTCTATGTGCAAATTTCCTTCAGAACACTCCTTATAGAGAAACACTTTTTTTAATTACATGCCATTATACACAAAAAATAATATTATCCAAAGTTTTACTTCCATTTCTTGTACATCAGCTGAACATACATAAGACACTGTGACTCTTTTTCTTTTAGTTTAATGATGAAATGGATTAATGACATATCTTAAACTTTACTTGCTTGCTAAGGCATTTCTCGGTTGTACACAATTAGCGAAGTGCTGAATTTAATTGAAGAACTATTTTTAGAGTGAAAAATCAGTAATGGGATGTGGCATGCTGTTATTTTTGACAACAGGCAAGCATAGTAAATGTATGAGTGATTTGGAATCATAATTTTGTGATAGTTTGTGTATACTCTTCAATTGGGTTTCAGAAAATAATTAAAATACAATGCAATATTTCAATATTACTCTCCATGAGTCCAAAGATTATAGGGGCACTTTATTATTATTAAGTCAAAGATAAAATATACACTGCCTGAAGATTTGGGAATCACCTTGTTATAGTTTTACACAGTATTTCAAACAAGATAAAATAGCAACTATTATATATTAAAACATACCATTAAGTAAACCTTTCTAAACTGTAGTTAACATAGAAAAACTTCTAATAACAGTTTACAAGTAAGTAGTTTATTTGCTAGAAACTGGGTATTAAAATAACCAAACTAATATTTTGGGAATGCATGTTTTTCTTATATAACATCTTTTCTAAAGCTTCTATCTTTACCAGCCATCAGAGATGCTGTTGTAGGTGTACACAAAATGAAATGAAAGTAACATGGAAAGTCAGAGATTTTTTTCAAGTCAATCATATTGTTACAATGTCACTTTCAGGACCAATACTTCAGGACAAAATTTATTCGAGAGATGCTACAAATTAGAAAATATAGGCAACAATATTAGAAAAAAAATATAAGTAATCATTTTAAATATGCCTTCCAAAAGTTTAGAAAAGATATTTTAAAGCAGTGCACCAATGCTGTTTATTAAGCTTTAAGCACAAACATCATTACCAGCAACTAAATCTTTAGATCTAGGAATTGAAGAATAGATATGTCATTGTCTTCGTTAATTCAGTGAAAAAAGAAAAGAGAAAGAATACAAAAATTTGCAGCTTTATCATTATCATCATTAATTAAAAATTTGCGGCTTTATCATTATCATCATTAATACTCAGCCCATGTGAAATTGAGTCGGTTTATGGAGTAAACATTGTTAATGATCAAACTGGTCAGTCTTCAGGACACTCCAAGGAATACATTCCCTGTTCCTTGAAATTAAGTAGGGCTATATAGGGGATATAGATAGTAAAATACGAGGGAAGTGATATTTGTCACTACTGCACTGAAACATTTATCTGATGGTGTGAGACACTCATCCTCTGTGATAATAAATTCTGTGTTAGACTGTCTTCAAAGATGGACGGCCAATATATTTTCTCATTTTTGCATGCACATGCCACTCCCCTTAACCAGAGGAGAGTGCCATTCACTTCCCCTCCCCTTGAATTTGGGCAGCCTGTGACTTTCTTTCCTTGTGACAGTTTCAAGACTCATCTGTAAGGGTCCTAGATATTTCCACTATTGCTCTTTTGTAAGCCAGACACCATCTAAAGATGCTCAGGGCTAATGTTGAGCAATCACAGGCAGAAAGGGTTGGGTTCAGCCCTTAGGCTTTCCTGTGAAGTCCGCTCCATGAAATTGAGATGATCTTAGACCTGCCAAACCATCTAGTCAGGAGCTAAAGGCCGCAGCATTAGTAAACCAGGCCAAGACCAGTAGAAGAATATAAAATTTTGCATGTGCTTTGCATGAAAATCACCTGGAGAATTTGTTAAAATGTATATTATTCGTTCCCAATCTCAGAATTTCTGTTCCATTAAGTCTGGGATGAGGCCCAAAATTGGCATTACTAATGTTCTCCTGCATCTGATGGTGATGGTCCACAGACCACCCTTTGAGAACCACTGACCTAACTTTCTGTTAAAATTGATTACGAATGTGAAGAATCGTGACTACAAGAGCAGCTTAAAACAGCACTTTAAGGTGAAGATAAATTTTTATTTTTGGAAAATAATGTCATATTTTTATATTTTCAATAACACAATTGTAATAATATATTCATTAAACTTTTAGATGTATTCACATACCCCAGTAGTATATTTTATTGCAGTGATATTTACCTTTGGCCAAATGTTAACTTTTAACATGTGGCCTGTATTAGTCCTCTACTTCTGCATAGCAAATTTCCCCAAAATTTAGTGTCTTAAAACAACATGTGTTTATTTTCTTATAGGTTCTGTGAATCAGGAGGCTGGGCACAGCCTAGCTGTGTCCTCTGCTTCAGAGTATCCCAAAAAGTTGCAAATAAGGTATCTTTCCAGATTCTGCAATTTCATGTGAAGGCTTGACTAAAGAAGGATACACTTCTAATTTATCAACACTTGACCACTCAAATGGTCATTACCAGGATTCTGTTCCTTGTGGACTGAGGGCCTCAGTTTCTTGCTGGCTGTCAACTGGAAGCTTCTAAAAGTTCCTTGGCAAGTGGAACACAAGAAGAGGCAGAAAAATAAACAAAATGGAAACCATATTCTAATCTTGAAAATGCCATCCCACCACCTCTGCCATATTCTCTTCATTATGAGTAAGTCAGTAGGTCCAGACAACAGTCAAGGGAGGAGTTTCACAAAGGCACAAATACCAGAAGGTGGAGATAATTTTAAGTCATTTTAATGACTGTTTACCACATGGAGATTCAGAATTTGGCAAAATATGTAAAAATAATGGAATAAATAATTTAAAAATCTATGAATTTTAAAAAGGAGCAATTATATTCTTATTTCATTAAGATGAAGTTTTATATCATTTGCAGAAAGGGACCTTATTTTAAGAGATAAGTTGAACTATTAACAATAAAGAAAATCCAACTTTATATAGAGTGTGACTGCTTTGTTAAAATATACCTATATATCTATATGTATTTGCATATATTTAACACAATAGTTAGTGTATGCATGAGTACTTATACACCCTGTTCTGTTAAGGATGAGAAGCCTTTGAGT
>NW_007748713.1:0-245 GCF_000696425.1 Galeopterus variegatus
GTAATTACTTTATCTCACTGATTAAAATGCTTAAATACATAAGAAAAAATTTTTCTCCTGTCGAAGACTGAATCATGTTTTCAGGATGGTACAGTCACAGCAAAAGTGATCTGAATTTTCTATTATTACCTAGATATTGTGAATTAACCACTAGTGACTTAGCTGTATCATATATGTGTGTGTGTAAGTATATACATATACATATATATAAATATATACACTATATATTTATACATATACACACA
>NW_007748713.1:5208-6178 GCF_000696425.1 Galeopterus variegatus
TAGAACTGATAGATATCTTTCACACTGTGTAATAAACACACACGAATGATGTTAAATTTGGTTTAGAAACCACCCTGTTTAGTGCTGAATGCTTAATTTAACCTACTTGGCATCATTTTTTCTTCTGATAAAAATATATTATACACACACCCACATATTGAAATAATTTTTTTCTTTTGTCAAGCACAATGAAATTTTCCAAAGAAAATTTATACTTGAAAGCAACTTCTGATAGTAGAATTGGTTAAAACACTCTTTCCTGTCTTCTAGAATGAGAAGAGTTTGTGTATGACAAAAAAATAAAGTACACACAGAATCTGTTCATAATTTGGGTAACAGGTTTAGAAAGCTTCAGCTATAAGAACCATTTTTGAAAAACTGTTATTTCAAAACATTTTGCCTATGTTCACCCCAAGTTTAGCTAAGCTCTGTCCAGGCTTTTAATATCGTTAACTGTTTAAGCATAGATGACAAGAAATTTAAGAATTTTCTCTACATTCTTCCCATGACTTAGCTTCAAAAAAAGAAATGAAAGGGGCTTCCTTGGTCAAATTAAGTTTAGTGGAAAGTGTATACTTTACACCTCTTTCAGAGATCCACAATGTACACTAGCAATTACAGCTCTAAGAAGTCCTGAGATTGGAGAGGGTGAAGTCTGTTCAATTTGGATTGGAATTTCTCAATCTTATTTGGCATTGTGTCACATAATGCCACTTACACAATGACACTAATGTTTCACGGAACACAGTGGGAGATGCTACTCTGAGACAGTAATGTTCAAGGAAGAAATATACCCAAGATTTTAAAGCATGTGTAATATTTAAAAGAAAATAGTATTCCTTCACTAACTTGGCAAAAAAACTAAGTTGTTTTGCTCTGAAGTGGACTATTTTAAACGGTTTGTTTTGGTTTTGTTTTCCAGCATAATTATCAACATTAAAAGAGGATCAGGATGTATTAACATGAAAGA
>NW_007748713.1:7500-9458 GCF_000696425.1 Galeopterus variegatus
TTTGCAAATCCCAAGCAGATCCCACGGCTTTACGGGCTTTTGGATTTTGTCAAGTTGTTAACTGCATTCTCCTTATGCCCCAAGGATTAAAAGAAAAATGAAAGAAAGAAAAGAAAGAGAAGGAAGGAAGGAAGGAGGGAAGGGAGGGAAGAAATGAAAAGAAAAGAAAGAAAGAAAAGAAAAGAAAAGAAAAGAAAAGAAAAGAAAAGAAAAGAAAAGAAAAGAAAAGAAAAGAAAAGAAAAGAAAAGAAAAGAAAAGAAAAGAAAAGAAAAGAAAAGAAAAGAAAAGAAAAGAAAAGAAAAGAAAAGAAAAGAAAAGAAAAGAAAAGAAAAGAAAAGAAAAGAAAAGAAAAGAAAAGAAAAGAAAAGGAAAGGAAAGGAAAGGAAAGGAAAAGAAAAGAAAAGAAAAGAAAAGAAAAGAAAAGAAAAGAAAAGAAAAGAAAAGAAAAGAAAAGAAAAGAAAAGAAAAGAAAAGAAAAGAAAAGAAAAGAAAAGAAAAATAGGCTAGGTAGATGCTGAAGCAAATCAGAAACAGGAAATTAATGTTAAATCAATTGTAAACACAAAGCCAGACATGATGATGAGGTCACAGTGAGGTCCAAGCCTGAGAGGATGACCACACATCCAGGTTTCTTCTGCGCCTTACACATTCACATATGAGAGAAAGAAGAATGATTTGATACATATGTGTAAAGCTGTGGAATTAGGGCAGAAATTAGCTCAATTGTTAAGTATTTTGTACAGGTAATCTAGTCATTCTTCACTTTCAAGTTCAATATAAACTTTATGTAAACACACACGGAGACACAGACACACAAGTTTAGAAAAGATTTTCACCACCTGCACCCTAATTAGTCATTTCTTTCCTTCATCAATCCTGTTGTGGACACCTGTCACAACAGAGTAAGGGAGAAATACATATATAATTCCAAATTCAGGTGTTTTACAAATAGTTCCTTCAAAATCTAATTGAATGTTGAAAGAAACCAAAAGTCAAAACCAGACTTTTTTTTATAGGCCCACAATCCCCAATGTTGATGTATATTCTACCTGAANCAAAACCAGACTTTTTTTTATAGGCCCACAATCCCCAATGTTGATGTATATTCTACCTGAATTTTTAATTATTAAGAAAAATGTACCATGTTACTGTTACTGTAAGTCAGGCACTATACCAAGAGTGCATTATCTCATTTGATTTTAATTTTGATTAACAATCCTTTGAGTAAAGTACTATTATCATCCACATAAGATGACGTAACTAAGACATGGAGGAGTTAAATCACTTGCGTAGGCGTAGACCTACACATGGACCAGCTGGGTCTGAAGGAATCTAAAGTCATGCTAGACCACCTGGTTTCCCATTATATTTCTCATAAACTCTGTAGTGTTTTTAATGAACAACAGTTAAGCAAAGCATTCATAGGTATAAAAGAGGTAAGATTTCAAGATATTTACAAGAGAATATAATCTACAAGATACCATTATACAAAGATTGCTATCAAATATACTTGTTTGGCTCTGTAGTTGTATCAAGTGAATACAAAATCTTCCCAACATTCTCAAGGACTATTACATTATCCAATTTGCCTCAAAATTCCTAGCACATAGCTAAGATTACCAAACAATACAAGTCTCTAAAATATATTCACTTCTATAAAGCCCTCTACAATTTTCATAAGCAAAAGTTTTAAAAGTTTTGTAAAGCAAAAGTTAGTCTTCTCCACTATCATGTGCCACTTTATACGTCCTTTTAGTACGTGCCACACTACATTATAATTACGTGTTTATGTTTTAGGCTATCCCCTAGATGAGAAAATATCATTAATATTATTAATGTTAACTCAAAACACTTATATATATATCCATTCATATATATGATAATATCAATCAAAATACTGATATATAATAATTCATGTATGCAAATATCTAAATGTCGTCAATGATTTTCATGGTTT
>NW_007748713.1:11391-11630 GCF_000696425.1 Galeopterus variegatus
AAGGCTGAATAAATGCTGTGTTTAAATGAAGTGTGTCAGATTCTTCTTTTATCTAAAATGGTTGCTGTAAATCTATGTTATACAGCAGGCCAAGGTATTCCATCTCACAAATTTAATAACGTATGTTTAATAATAATGTGTTCATTTTGCATAAAAAGATGAGTTAATACGTAAAATTCTATCAGTATTCAACTTTCCACCTGGTTAATAGTTTCCTAAGACTTTGGCTTCTAATGTGC
>NW_007748714.1:0-329 GCF_000696425.1 Galeopterus variegatus
ATATCTTGTCTCTAACTTCAAAACATAATAAAAAACTCCAGCCACTGCTGACCACCTCCACTGCTATCGCCAAACATATCGCTCCCCTCTCTGGCCTCAGTCCTCACAGAGCCTTTACTGTGTTCTCTCTGGTCTTGCTCTAGCTCACGGTGATGTGTCCTCAACGTGGAAACCAGAGTGATCCTTGTGAACACAAATTAGATCACGTCCCTCTTCTACTTAAAGCACTGCAGTGCTTCTTCTTTACAGTGAAATAAAAGCCAAAGTGCTTTCAATGGTCTGTCTGTCTTTCTGTCTTTCCCCCCAACCCAGTCCCAGCATTTTCTCTC
>NW_007748714.1:2076-6902 GCF_000696425.1 Galeopterus variegatus
TATTTAGTTGAATTTAATTAAAACATTCTTATCTCCTGTAGCACATATTGTTGGTTTATGTTTATTTTTAAAGTAATATTCTGTCCCCTTCTAAGTCTGTAGTAGAAGTGAATTAAGCATCATACAGTGATATTCTTGAACCAATGCCAAGATAGGAATAATTTTATGTAATTCCTTTAAATTCAATTATACTAGCTATCCTGAGTTCTTCATTCTTCAGGCACCCACAATATTTGACCGATTCAAAGACTGAATCAAAGGCATGTTCTCAAAATTCTTTAAATCTAAATACTGTAAGCTGAATTTTTCTTTTTTTGGAGTTATTTACTACTTTAAAAAGTCGACTTTATCAGCTTTTCCTATAGTGGAATAATTTAAAGCCATAAAATGGTAGACTTAGCTTATTCTATCTAATTTGATTATTTCTGTTGGTGATAGGAACTTTTTCAGGAAAGTTTTCTATCACCTTTAATCTTAGCTCTGTATATTTACTGTGCTTTTTATAATTTATGTTTTATTCATTTTGTGGACAAATGTGAATGTAGGGAATAGGATTTTAGATACACTCTGGCCATTTTACGTCTTTCTTGGATTGCTAAATGAAATGGGACTGTCCTATAATAATTCATACTGCTGTGTTCGAGGAAGTGACTAGCAGCTTTGGCGTGGATTGTCTTTCAATCTCTATCACAATGCTGCTGCTACAGATAATCATAATTGAAATTAATTGTAGCCTGAAAACAATTTCTCTTAAAATGATAGTCTACACCATCCATTTCTTTGAAGCATGAAACTAATAGTAATTAATATAATTACATTTATTTCATTCTAAATGGAGATGCTTATCATCAGACTGAACAAGGGATCATATCTACTTATGTTTTCCTGAGTTTTTAGAGTCAAATAAGTAGTAGAAACTTCCCCTACATAATCAAGAAATGTAAGTGGACATGTATTATTTAGTGCTTTTATTATAATAATCCAATTATCAAGATGCAGTTATATTTTGGACAAAACTGGACAGTTTAAAAAATAGGTAAAATAAAAAATGGTATATATAGGAAAGATTCTCAGCAGTATCTATTCATGTAGCTATCAAGTTAGCACAGAGTATCACTAAGTTTCTCATATCACTTACGTTATCTCTTTACATACGTCATAGATGAATACAGATTTTGATATAGAGCTGCATTCTGGATAGATATTTAACAAGAAATTAAATAGCTTTAATGACGGAAAACTGTTCTAGACAGTTTTATTTTTTTGTAATGGTGTTTTTTAAAATTACAGAAGTAATCATTTAGTGTAATTCAGAAATTACACAGGGATAGGAAATTTAAGTTCATTCATTTTATCACTCATGTTTCACCTTTCATGTCCGTGCACTGTACTTTATTCTGCCATTTTATGTCAATATATATTATGGAGGGTAATTTTTGTGTTTTTATAACATTGCTATCTTATTTATTACAACTTTGAGTCTAAGGTTTGTCTTATTTATTGAATCCTTTCTGATCTTGAACTCACAGGAATATTTGCCTATTTTCTCCTAACAGTTTTAAAGTTTACCTTCCTAAATTTAACACTTTAATCAAACTGAAGTTAATGTTTTGTATGATGTGCAATATGAATTTTTGTAAATGTACATCATCTCACCTGTTTTCAAATATCATATTGTAAACATTTTCAAATTAAAAAATTAAAAAGTATATACCCTCATAATTCTATAATTAATATTTTATTGTGTTGTTTTGTTAGACATTTTTAATTCTTTTCTTTTGTACGTCTTTTATTTATTTTTTTATTATTATGAATATTCACGAGATACAAAGCTAATTGTCACCCCTCATGCCCATAATATGAGGGCCAGATTCATACTGGGCCATACCCATTACCAGAAATTACTGTTGTACCCCTTGTCCTCCACCCAATTATCTCTCAACCTCCTTCCCCTTCCCCTTTCCCCCCCACTCCACTTTGTAGCCCTAGGAATGTTCCCTCCCTCTGTAAGACCAATGCACTACTGTGGTCTTTCTTTCCTTCCTTCTTTCTCTCTCGGCTCCCACATATAAGTGAGCACATGTGGTATTTATCCCTCTGTGCTTTGCTTATTTCACTCAACATAAGTGTCTCCAGGTTCATCCATGTTGTTACAAATGGAAGTATTTCATTCTTTTTTATGGCTGAGTAGAATTCCATGGTATATATACCACAGTTTCCTTATCCAATCATCCATCGATGGACATTTAGGTTGGTTCCATATCTTGGCTATTATAAACAGAGCTGCGATGAACATGGGAGTGCAGGTGTCCCTTCAACATGATGATTTCCATTCCTCTGGGTATATACCCAGAAGAGGGATTGCTGGATCATATGGAAGATCTATCTGCAGTTGTTTGAGAAACCTCCATACTGTTTTCCATAGTGGTTGTAGTAATTTACAGTCCCACCAACAGTGCAGGAGTGTTCCTTTCTCTCCACACCCTCACCAGCATTTGTTATTCTCCATCTTTTTTGATTATAACCAGTCTAACTGGGGTGAGGTGACATCTCAATGTAGTTTCAATTTGCATTTTCCTGATGACTAGTGACGTCAAGCATTTTTTTCATGCATCTCTTGGCCATTTCTATGTTTTCCTTTGAAAAATGTCTATTCAGCTCCTTTGCTCATTTTTTAATTGGGTTATTTGTTATGCAGAAGAATGAAACTAGATATGCATCTCTCATCATATTCTAAAATCAACTCGAAATGGATTAAAGACTTAAGTATAAGATCGGGAACTGTAAAATTGCCAAGGGAAAATATAGGTGAAACACTTCAGCAATTAGGTCTGGGCACAGATTTTATGAACATGAGCCCCAAAGCCCAAGCAACAAAAGAAAAAATAAAGAAGTGGGACTATATCAAACTAAAAAGTTCCTGCACAGCAAAGGAAACAATCAACAGAGTGAAGTGACAACATAGAGTGGGAGAAAATTTTTGCTAACTATGCATCTGACAAGGGATTAATATCCAAAATATACATAGAACTCAAGCAATTACCCAGTAAAAAAATCACTTTTAATTTTTTGATCCTTCTATCTATCCAGTAAGATATTTTATTTCTGAATAAATTTTAAAGTATATTGACAACATCAACACATTTTCCCCTGAATACTTTAGCATGCTTTTTATTAACTAGAGTTTGCTGTATGACTATAGATTTTATATAAAAATTACATACAAGAAAATGCACAGATATTAAATGCACATATGAGTCTTAGTTATTTTAGTATTCCTGACTCAGAGTTAGATCTTTGGGTCTGGTTATTAGGTTTGCCTTATCTTCTGAAAACAGGTGGTTTTCTTTATTTCTTTTTTGTGTGTTCCATGATTTTTGGTTAAAAACCAGGCACTATTTGTATAAGAATGCAGGAACTGAGGTAATTCATAATTATATCCAGAAATGCGTACATTTTTCATGTGTCAAACTGTCAATGTGAGAAATGCAATCTTGTCAGGAATTGAGCTAGGTTTGGATTTTGTTTTTGTTATTGTCATCTTCAGTATTCTACAGACTTCAAAGTCCCCCTATTGTTTTAATTAAAGGTGAGTTCCTATTACCTTGCACTTAGTGTGACGCTTAGATGGGGTGTTTTCCTGAGTCCCTGCTTCATCCCCAGTTTTTGTTGGTCCCTGAACACTTGTACCAAAGCTGGGATCTTGTCTTCAGTCCTGCTCGTCCCAGCAGTGGGCTGCTCTTGCTTGTCACTCTGGGATAGGCTGTTGAGTGGTAGTGGAGGGGGATCCAGTCCTACTGTCCAGACCAGTAGAACTCGGCACCTGGGCTTCAAGAGTAGGGTTTTCTCAGCATCTCCCTGCCCTGCCTCCCACATGGCAGACAGATTATTCCTTTTACCTATGAGAGGTCATTGAGCGGAGAGAGGTAGAGATTTCTCTGTCACTCCAGCAGCAGCAGCAGACCTTTATTCTGCATTAGCTCAGGATGCTATGTCCAAACGATTTGACACCTTTTACCACCAGGCAGTAGTACACTGTTGTGTCTACCTTCCACCAGAAGTAGATCTTGTTCCAGTTGTTATTTATTAAAAATAGTGTTATGAATTTTACATGACTAAAGACAATTTTAAAAATATTTAACAGAGATTACTGCAATTTTCATGTTTACATTTCTTAAGGACATATTTTATTTAAATATTGTTTTTATAGTTTGCTACATTGGTTTTTAATTTATGAGAAATTTATCATTAAATTGTAGATAGTTTGTAATATTTTGTGTTCAGATTCCAACAATTCCTTATATACAGATCTTTTGACAGCATCTTCTGGATCAAATATTCTTGTACTAATTTTAATTTTTGAATAGTTTTAAGGAAATATTTGGAGTTTTCACTTACCTTTCCAAACAAAACTTTTGTGTGGTCACTACCAAATCTACTAGTTCTTCTGGTTGTGAACTGCTTTCTCTTCTTTGATAAAAAAATAGCTATCACTCCATCTCATTGACTGACCTACATAAAATACATGCATATGCACACACAAATGTGCTTGTTTTTTTTTTCAAAAACTAAATTCTAGAAGTTTTTGAAATTATAATCTTCTCCAGCACACACTTTTTCTTTCTTTCTTTTTTTTTTTGCCTTATACATGTGGCTAAATTGTGGACATTAGTAAATAAATCAAGGGAATCATAACATTATGTTTAGAAGTAGCTGTCTGTCTGAAATAAACTCTTCATCTCATTGACTCACTTTATCAATTGTTATCTGACAAGTTCTTTCAAAATAGTACAGCAATAAAGCCTGTCTTTTCAGACTAATTACCA
>NW_007748714.1:7177-11627 GCF_000696425.1 Galeopterus variegatus
CACACGGCCATCCTGGAACAGTGAAATGATGTCAGGATTGTTAGCTGCCTGGCACCCACTAAATACCATCCGCAGAGACTTCAATTTAAAGCAATGTCAGGAGGCTAGACTGAGAATCAGTTTTCCAGATTCCTAGAAGTTAATCCAATATCATGAATTGTTCTAATGACATTTATACATGATTAAAATAGCCACAAATGCTTAAAACAGAACAAAGCAAACAACACCTTCAAATCTTATAAAACAGGCACTACTTGTAAAGCAACTACTAATGCTACTCGTGTCAAACAGATAAAATTTGGGGAAAAAATAATGCAAGTGATTTTATCATAAGGTTCAACTGCTTTCTATAAAAAGAAACCTTATATTCTCTATTCAGACTCTTGAAATAGATATACTAAACGTCATTGGACGCATTGTTATTTTATTGTTGGATGTTAATTTTAATGTGGATATTATGAATTTACTTCCAATTTTCAGTGACGAATAATTTTTCTTTGAGTATTCCTGTGCGTGTTTCCTGAAGCACTGACAGTGATATCTCCATGCTCTAAAGTCTAGGTTATGTGTCTGTGAGTGGAACTGTAGGATCACAGAATTGGCCAGTCTTCATTTTACTGTTTTAAAAGTGATTGTTCTAATTGTCACCACCACTACCAAGAGCTTGAGAGTGTCCATTGCTCGTATCCTCAATTGATATTGACCAACTTTTAAAATTTTGCTGATGAGTGAGTTTAAGATATTTATGTGCTCTTAATTTTTATTTTCTTGATTATCAATGCAATTTAGTATCATTTCACATTTTAAGAGACATTCGTGAATCTTCTGTAAAATACTTGTTCATGATTGTTACTTTTCTTTTCCTGCTTCATCGTTTGCTGTTTTCTCACTGGGTTGCAGGAGTCCTACACTTCTTTTTTTTCCTGGTGATGTCTGCAGTGTATATCTTCTCCAGTGTGTGTGTGCATGTGTGTGTGTGTGCGTGTGCATGTGTGTGTGTTTTAGTTTTACTTGTGGTATCTTCTCATGAAAAACATTTTTAATTTTAACAAAATAAATTCATCAATCTTCAAAAAAAAAGTGTGATCCTAACCTTTAAAGATAAAACCCAAACTAGATGTCTAAATGGTTTAACATAAGTTACATTAAAGCATAATTTGAACTTTGCATTGTAATGGGTACAGATTATAAAAAGCACAACTTAATAAATTGCACCAAACAAGTGATATAGGAGGTGCTCAGTTTCCCTGGGCTTGGGTTACAGGACATGTCTCTGGGCTCCAAACCATTCCCCAAGCTTTCAGGCCTCTCTTTTTGGCCTTCCCGTAAAAGAAAGCTACTGTTGCCAGTTAGACCTATTTTCAGCACCAACACAGGGAAAGTGAGACCACAAGAGGCTGGCTCATGCAAATTCAGTGGCTGGCCATGCTTAGTAGAGAAGGGTTATTAATCCAGGTGGTTGAATAATCTTCCACTAGAGGTGCTAGAGAGCACAGAATATTCTTGAATATGCCTGGTATGTGTGACAGGATTTGACCAATGAACATGCTGCAGGAAGAGACCAACTGAGCATGTGCAAGACTAATGTTACATAACTGAGGACCACCCCCTTAATTTATTATTCATTAGATAGAGAAACTATAAAGCCAAATCCCAGCAGAAGTCAGGGTTGTTGCTCACTTTCCTGGAGGCGACCTGCACTTCACTGGCTGAGGTGTGTGTACTTTAGGTTACATCACATTTTAAGTGAGCTCCTTCTTGCACTCTTGACCCAGCCTGCATTCTGTACTGAGCTTTAAGTATGTATTTCTTACTTTCATGTTAAGCATGGTGTGGGCCCTGCTCAATCTCTGGCACTATGCTGCACTATATCTGTGTAAACTGTATTTCTTATCTGTTATATTAAACTTGTTCTCACTTTCTACTGTGACTCTGCCCTTGAATTCTTTCCTGTGGAACAGTCAAGAACCTGGTAAGAGGACATGGTGGGTTGAGGCCGACTATCAGACTCTCCCAGACCCTAGCTCTGACATCACAAGCACATATTATTTTCTTGAGGATTTCGTCTTCCTTTTTTTTTTTTTTTATAGTAGTTTGAAAATTTGCTATCCATAACCTTTCTTTTAGTGTTTGCCCTAAATTTTAACATGTATGCTTAACTTAGAAATGTCTACCTGGCTCTCTATTTTTTAAAACATATATGCCAGTTTTTTTACTTTTAAAATTTAATTGCCCATATTTGTGGGGTAAAATGTATTGTTTCAATACATGCTTATGCTGTGCAATGATTTACTTAGGGTAAACAGCATATCCATTCCATAAACACTTATCTTTTCTTTGTGATGTTTACAGTAAAGATCCTCTTTTCTACCTATTTAGGAAACACAATATAGTAATATTAGCTCTGGTGAGCCCAAAACACCAAAACGTATTCTTCCTGTCTGCTTGTAGCATCTATACCCTTTTACCATAATTAATTTTCCGCTTTATGAAGTACATCATTACATCTATTTAGGTTGGAAGTATTCCTATAAGCTTTCATTCTCCTGAAAATTATGTCACACTCTTTTAAAAATATGTAGTTCTAGATGGACAATAATTTCCTGTAGGAAGTCTGATAATAATATTAAATTTCTATCTGAATATCAGAGTTACTGTTTAGAACCCAGATGTTAATTGTAATTCCCTTTTGATTTGTGTTTTTCCACTACCAAGTGTTAGGTTTTTATTATTGCTTTTAGTTCTTTGAATGGTCAGCTAAGTTTTTGGAGGTGCCATTTTATATTATTTTTATTTTTTATTTGTCCCTTTAGGGATTTATTGCACTTTCAATATCTATGGGCTCTAAACTGTTTAGTTATAGAAAATTCTCGGGTATTTTTAAGCTTAACTTCTTAAACACAGTATCACTCTTTCCATTTCTTCCATTCTCAGTGCTGTTTTTCTGGTTAATTTATTGGTCTTTTTTTTATTCTTACTAATTTTCCCTTCAGCTTTTTCAAATATACTTTATCTCATCCATTAAATTTGAAAATTTCGGGTATCTTAATTTGCCTCTTTAGCTGTTTATTAAACATGTTTGATAGCATTTATAGTATCTATTTTCATACTTTCAGTGTCCATTCTATTTCCTTAATTGTGTTACAGATGTGTATTTATTTTATACCCTACATTTAATAATCCCAATAAGACTTTCTATTTCTAATTGTCATATTTGCTTTTTGCTGTGGGTTCTTGTTACTGTGTTTTCTTACATCATTTGTCTTGTGATTTTATGTTGTAAATATGTTCATTTGAGCTTTATGTGTAAAATTATTTGAAAGATGATTCGAGGCATTTTCCTTGAAAGGGAGACCAGAAAAAAAAAAGGGTTTTCTTTTGGAGACCAGAAAAAAAAGAGTTTTTTTTTTTGCTTCTGTAGGGTACTAAGCAAATCTCACTAAAAACATTCTTTGTTTTTAGTTTTTGTTTTAAATTTTGTGGTTAGTGGATCACTTGGGTCCAAATGTGCATGAAAGTTGGGTTGTGGTCATTGACACTCAGAGGAGACTCCCTTTCCATCCATTACCAAGGCCAGGTCAGAATAATGTCCTAAGGGTTTTTAATTGAGTGTCTGTGTGTGAGTTTGTATTTGATGGGGGGATGTATGTGGGATATTCCTATTTCAGTCGTTACTGACTATTGAATCTCTTCGTGACTTTGATCTTGCATCCCTGACTGAGAAGGTTTTTTAAACTTCTGTGATGTGGTTAAACTGAACAGACTTAGCAAATGTCCCCAGGGCAACAGTTAGTTTTATCTTACTTCTTTTTCTTGTCTTACACCCTTCACTGTATTTGCTTACTTATTTATTTTTGTTATATTTCAGATTATTTTTCTTAATTAATTGACAGCTAAATCATTCTTTACTTAGACTTAAAATTTTATTAATATGTGTATTTTTCCTGAAAAAATTTTAACCAAAGACAATAATGTAATGTGTACATATATGTAAAAAAAAAAACCCTCATAAATTATATAATGTATGGCATATTTAAACACTAGAGTTTTCTATTATAGTAGATTACAAAATTTATCTCTTGTTTACTTCTGAACTTTCTTCAACGAAGCTGTTGTTTACAAATAAATTAGCAGTGTGTTCTGGTCAATTTCCTTTTACTATACTTTTCTTGTATATATAATAGATGTATTTTTTATTGGGGTTTCCAAATTTTTAAGTTACAGAATACGTACAACTATAAATATTATTTTATTTTACTTTTTAAATTTTATTATTAATTGACAAATAATTGTATATATTTATGGGGTACAATGTAATGTTTTGATACATGTAAACATGGTGGAATAATCAAATCAGGCTCAATTATCATTTCTTTGTAGTGAGAACACTTAAAATCCTTGCTTTCAGCTTTATATTAATATTAATTTTTACAATAATTAATTAATTATT
>NW_007748715.1:0-11627 GCF_000696425.1 Galeopterus variegatus
TTTGATTTTAGTTGTTTCTTGGATCTTAATGGTATCTCTTGACCCTTCCTGAAAACGCTGCTGTATAAAAGGGCAATGAGCTTTGGGAAATACCTAAGAAGAAGCACCTTAGGATAAACGTAGCATCACTTGTTTTTTTCTTTTTCTTTTTTTTTTTTTAAAGATGAAGAAATATGGATTATGTGTTGTTATTTGAATGAAGTTTCCCTAGTAGTCTTACCATGGTAGGTAGAGTATGCACAATTGAAATTTTTGAGCTTTATTTACACCAATATAAGTATATTCTGCTATTCTCCATTTGGTAATGTAGCAAACATCTTTTTTGAAAACACAGAAAGAATGGTGATACTCATTTAAATTTGTTTATTTCAAGGTGGTTTGGATTTTGGTGAGCTCTTCCCACTCTGTAGAGTACTTAGAAGACAAGGGCCACTGTCAGCAGATTTAAATCCACGCCATTAGACAATGCTTATTGTCCATTAATGTTAGTTTCTTTTTGTGAGAAAAATTACCTCTTCCAAATTACTGAAACAAAAAATAGATTTTCAGTGAAAATAGAAAATGAACAGAGGTCAGAAAAATAATAGCAAAGTTAGTGATTTAGTCAGGTGGGTTTTTTTTGTTGTAGTGTGATTTCATACTTGATTTCTAATGCGTTTTGCATAGTGTATAACTACAAAGTAGGTATGTTTTGTAAGGATTCAAAACCGAAGTTGCTAGCATCATTTTGCTTTTGCGTCAGTTAATATTCATAGAGTCCCATTAAATATAAGTACCCTGAGAACATCAAATGTAGATGAAACCATCTGCTAAACAGCATTTCAATAGAAAAACAAAAGAACAATGTCCCATCTCTGGGCTTGACCACTGTCACCCTCGCTGGACCTGTCCTGGGTTTCAGACCTTGACTGCTGGGCTCCTGGCTTGGCTTCTTGGGTTTCTAACTCCTGGCATTTAATAACGGTTGTTTCCAGTACCTTTTTGTTGTTGTTGTTATTGTTTCAGAAAAAAATCATGTTTCAAAAAATACACAAAAGCAAAGAATATTTAACCACTGAACAGAAGTAAATACTGGTAATATTTTGGTATGTAACCGTCCAGTCTCTTGTATACATGTTCATATTTTAATTTTTTATCAAAAGTAAAGTCATCTTTGACCTGCTACTTATAACCAGCTTATTTCATAACATTATTTTTCTGTGTAATTAAATAACTACATCATTTTGAAAAAAAAATTTGATTTCACCTAGAGACTAGAAAAATATGCCTTATTTGATGAACGTCACTCAAGCCTATTAGGGCGATGAGTAGTTGAGGTGGAAACAAGGATCTCTATGGATGTATTGTAGGTATTTTTTTGAATGTCCTTTGGTTTTGTGTGATCTTCAGATTCATTAATTAATTCATTTACTTATTCACTTATTCAGCAAATATGTGTTTCGGGTGTCAATAGCTTGTCATGTGCTAGGCATACTAAAAGTATTAGACAGATATTAGTACTCCTGCTCTCTAAATCTCTACAGTCCACCTTAGGAAAAAAAAAATACTTGGGAGTGATTGGCATGCTATTTCATAGTTACAGTGGACATCAAAACTCAGAGCTGCATGAACAGGTGATCACAACTTAATTCCAAGTCCCCAAATTTGCTGCTTTAAGATAACTTATTTACAGAAAGTTTAATAATTTATTCTCTTCTAGTTAAATTCAGATTTCCCCCTCTCCTATTTCTTCTCCCTTGGATGGCAGAGGAAGTTTGTACAGATCAGGGGATTGGGAGATTCTTATGGTCCTGCTGTTCCAGCCTCTCTTCATAGTGTCTAATGCTGGCGCAGGTCCTGCAGGGTGTTGGCATGTTGAATAGAGATGGGGAGACATCTATTTTCTTGCTTTAGGTCTCTACTGGTAGGGATTTCTTTTGGTATAATGGTCTCAGTGTAGTAGTACAGATGCATTTCTAAGAATTCAACGTCATTCCAAATCCCTAGTGCCAGTTTGTTTTGATTTTTGGAGTGGCTGGCTTTAAAAACATGTTTTTTGCATTTTGTTTTTATTTCCCAAATATCAGTACCACTTACTTGATATTATCAAACATAACTTTTGAGTTTAGTCTTAACTATGATGGGATTTTCAAAAATACTAAAATGTGTAAAAGTATAAAATATTATGAATGGTGGAAAAATATAATTTTAGTATGCAGATCTGAAGATTAAAATTTCATATATGGCTATGTGGTCTTAGAGTGATACTCCAATAAAGTCAAATGTATTTTATACTAATTTATATTGCATATTTTTTTCTGCCATATATCTATTTGCTATTTTTTCTTTCTTCTGTAAGTACCTAAAAGTGAAAATTTAATAACGATTTTTTTTTCAGGAAAAGAAAAAACTTGAAAGTATACAAAAGTTAGAATTAATCCGTAAGTGTCCTTATTATGAGGAGTGGCCTACTTTATCCATATATGAGCTAATTGCACTCATTAAATGGAAGAAATTTCCTCCAGGTCATGGTGAGTTAAATGTGATTTTGGATTATTTTATTCATATAGCATTGTATTACTAGCATTTATAATTCTTCATTGTTCTACTATTTTTGCATAATATTTCTTCATGTGGGTATTCTTATTTAATTTTAACATTTAAGTTTGACATTTAAACTATTTCTTGTTTTTTATAAAAAATGATACTGTACTAGCTTGAAGAGTGGTTTTAGAACCAGCCTTACTTCCACATCCATCTATATCCCCCATAACTCTACCCTGACAAGTCAGAACAGGGGCGAAAAAGAAAAGGAGAAATATAACAAGAGATTATAGCTACTTTTCCCCTGTTCTTTTGGTTGGACAAATACTTAAATGGAAAGTGCGCTTATCTGCACCTTTCTTTGTTACACATTATCAGTGGAAAAAAATAATTGTAAAGAATTAGTGAAGCCTAGAAAAAAGGTAGCAGCAGTGAAGCAGCTACATCTTCAATAGTCGGCATGGCAAGAATGCATGGATTTCCTGGCTTAGGTGTACACAGAAAGCATAGGTGGCATTGAGTCATTTTGAACAATTTATCCATCTAGGAGGGCCAATTAAACAAGTTATGTCACACAAGCAGAACTTTGGTAGGGTGGGTCAGAACTTTAGGTGTCCTTCATTAAGAAATCACTATTGCTCATAAGAGACAGCCATGAACAACAGAGAGGATTGCAACTTTGCCTCTCCTCCCAGTTGAACTGGAGGAGCTAGTACTAGATAATAATGGAAAAGGAAGTGTCTGAAAGAAATACTCACCTCAAGCCTGCAGAGCCGCAATTGTAGTGAGGGGCATTTCTAAATTAAATTTGAGATGAAAGTTCGAAAAAGAATGGGTCTGAGTTTTAAATTCCAGAAAGAGGCTATTCTAATAATAAAACATGGCTGAGAAATCATGAAATCTGGCTAAGATATCCTTTGAGGGAGTCACTATACATCGTGAAGGTATAGTTCAGCATAGCACAGTACAAAGGGTTACTTCATGAAAAAAAATGCCATTGTTTTGAAGCAAGTTTATGCTTCAAAGAATGGGGATAATAATAAAACAGTTAAATTTGGTGAGACTGTAAACCCTTGTTCAAATTTGTTCCAAATTTTCTTCCAGTGCTATTTCATTTATATTTTATCATTTTTTAAATATAGCATTTTACCCATCTTTAAGTCAAATATATGTATGCATTTTCTCTTGCTTATACAAGTTGAATATTAGTAATATTTTGCTTTTCCTCGTGAAATATTTTTCTAATGAGGTATAAATGCCATTTTTTAGTCATAAGTACATATGAAATGCAAGTAGTGAATTCATTCATAAAAAAATTGGGAATTGAGCATTTCTAAACTCAGCATATTTATTGCATAGAAACAATTTCCCACTGCTGGGAATATACCCAGAGGAATGGAAGTCATCATGCCAAAGGGATACCTGTACTCCCGTGTTTATTGCAGCACTATTTACAATAGCCAAGATTTGGAACCAGCCCAAATGTCCATCATCAGATGAGTGGATAAGGAAACTGTGGTATATCTACACAGTGGAATACTACTGTGCTATAAAAAAGAATGAAATACTACCATACACAACAACAGGGATGGACTTAGAGAAAGTCATATTAAGTGAATCAAGTCAGGCACAGAAAGAGAAATACCACATGTTCTCACTTATTTGTAGGAGCTAAAAATAAATAAATATACAAACAAATAAAGGGTGTGGGGGGGAAGAAGACACAACAATCATAACAATTCCTTGAACTTGTTAAGACAAGTGAACAGATATGATGTAGAGGGGGGAAAGGGAGAAAGAGGAATGGGTAAAGAGATGAAAATCAACTACAATGTATATTCAGAAGTTAAAAGAAAAAATGAAAAAAAGAGAAAGCACTCTAATGGGGGGAAAAGCAAAATCAAAAAAATGTCTATAGTTTAGTTAACAGTGTTGTACTAGTGTTAATTTCTTAGTTTTGGTCAATGTACTGTGGCTATCTAACGTAGGAGAAGCTGGGGGAGGAATATATGGGAACTATCATTGCAGCTCTGCAAACGTAAAATTACTATTATTTATTTTAATGCAAAATAAAGTTTATTTTAAAAATGAAAAAAAATGTGCATGTTTTGGATTTATCATGGTTTCCCCCCTTTGTATTAAAAATATCAAATCCTAGTCCTTTCCTTACTTCCAGTGCTATTTTGTATAAAAAATAATATATCAACCCTGTTAATTATTATTATGTTAATATTGTTGATGTGATCAAAAAGGAGGAAAGAAATCTTATCAAAGAAATTTTAGCTGGCTAATTACTCAGTTGGTTAGATCACTGCCTTATAACACTAGGGTCATGGTTTCAGATCCCATACCAGCCAGCTGCCAAAAAAAAAAAAAAAAATTAAATTATGTGAGCCAAAAGAATGTAGAACTTGAATAGGAGGGAATGGTTTTGTGCTTTTAATATATATTTTTTTACTGATGATAATAATCTGTCTTTCAACCTGAAATATTAATCTTAAATACTTAAATTTAGCATCAAAGGGATAAGAAGCTACTGGGATACTTAACACATTCTTTCTTAGACTAATGTTGAGTTCAAATTCTTTTTGATAAATGTCTTAAAAGCTAATGGTGATGTTTATTAAACTATCTTTTGCATTGGACTACCTATGATTATATTTATTAAGTCAAAAATAATAATATTTTCCCGTTTATTCTAAAACGTATGAATATATGCTGCTTTCACTTGTACAGCTTCAGGAAAACATTTATCTTTCTTAGAGAAGAAGGACAATTTCACCTGATAATTATTAAAGCCCCTTTCAGCTCTGAAATACTATGGTTTTTATAAATAAACATATGTAGGTGAAGAATAAGTCCTGTCAAACTAATCTAATTTTCTTTTACAGCAGTGACACACTTGATGTATCAAAGAGAAGCATTGGATATAATACTTCTAGACTTTGACCAAGGTTTATTTTGAAATTTTATCAGAAAATGTAGAGAATGTAGCTCAAATTATTCTTTCATTACCTGGGTTTAAAATTAGCTGTACTATGATTTCCAAAGCATACCGAGTGTTTTGATCTTATTTTAGGAATGTATATTGGATGAAGTTTCAGAGGCATTTAGTTAATTACTCAAAAGCTTAATAGAGTGTAGGATTAATCCTTGGCAATTTATGAAATAAGTAAAACTTGTTGCTGGTATATTTGCTTTGCTAACTTAAGTCTTCCTTAACTTTGCCTCATATTCCAAAGGAGTCTGACTATAATTAATGCATACAGTGTTAACTTGTAATTTGGGCCTGTCTATTTGGTATCACATCATCTGAAGTATTCTGGGTATGATTCTTTCAAAGTGTGGCTGAAAAACGGCAACCAGTCTGTCTCACTCATCAACCTGTTCATGTGTGTATAAGAAAAAATAGTAAATTAACTTGGTAAATATTTAATTATTTACGTATATTTTGTTGTCTTCTTGCATGTATTGGTATGTTCTATCTTTCTCAAGGTAGGATTTGATAAAGCAAACATGATAACCAGAGAAACTGAAAAAAATATAGCAATCAATTTAGTTCTGAAAAATAAAATTTGTGAAAATAATAATACAATAATAATAACAGTAATAGTAAAAAATATATCTAGTCATGCCGAACCAAAAGTGGAGTTTCAGTCACAGAATTTGTACTTTGAAGCTATACCTAATGGAAGTTTGAAATTCTAGCTTTAAATTTCAACAACTTTTAACACCAGTCTCATTCAGATCAACTAACTCTGCAGGCAATCAAAACTTGCCCCCTGGGGCAGTCTTGAGCATCCTAGTACCAAGTTAGTGCCTTGAAGTGCCTATGATTCAGTTGCCTGTGATTGGTAATGTCTTTTTTTGTCCTCCATTCTTCCTTTACTAACTTTTGCTTTAACTCAATATTTTCCATTGGAACATATGAATTCTGTTAATGATTTTTTTTGCTGTATTTATTATTTCCTTAATGATGGCTATGGAGCATTACTATACACATCTTAACTTAAGAAAATCTTCTTCATATTTTTACTAATTCAATTCCAGTTCAATATAGGAACACCTATGTCTGTAAAGACATAGATATACTCTGTGAGGCATCTTCAAAACTTTCATGGAAAACGCATATTATGAAATAAACTATGCATGGATTGCAAATTTTTTTACACTAAAATAAACTCATACTAACTTGTTATAATGTTTCTGAACAGTATCTAGTTTGAGGCACTAGATGGATAAGACATCAATTTGAAAAGAGACTATCAGAGCCACATAAATTCTGCTAAAATTAAAGGAAAAACAAACATCAAATTTATGGTGATGCTTGGGTGGAAGAATGGTGAAATCCTTAATGCTTTATGAAAAGTTTATAGGAACAATGATACAAAGAAATCAGCATTTTACAAATGGATAACCTGTTTCAACAAGGGACAAGCTGGTATTGAAGATGAACGCCACAGGGCAGACCATCCCCATTAATTTTCTAGGAAAAAATTAATCTTGTTCATGCCCTGTTTGAGAACTGACAACAGCAGAAACAATAGCCAATGCTGTAAACACCTCATTCGGTTCAGATTACATAATTCAGACTGAAAAATTATAATTAAGCAAATTTTTTTCTGCTCATTGGGTGTCAAAACTGTTGTACCCAGCCAAGAGGGGAACTTTCAATAGAAATTTTTAAATAAGTGGGATCAAGATCCTAAACATTTCTTCAAAGAATTGTAATAAGAGATGAAACATGACTTTCCAGTAAAATCCTGAAGACAAAACACAGTCAAAGCAATGCCTGCCAGGAGGTGGAAGTGGTCCAGACAAAGCAAAAGTGGACTGGTGAACAGAATGTCAGGGCAATGGTTTTTCGAGGTGCTCAAGGCATTTTGCTTATTGCCTTTCTGTAGGGCCAAAGGATGATAACATCTGCTTCTTGTGAAAGTGTTTTGAGAAAGTTAGCCAAAGCTTTAGCAGAAAACCTTCCCAGAAAACTTCACCAGAGAGTCCTTCTCCACTACAACAAGGCTCCTGCTAATCAAACAAGAGCAATTTTGTGAGAATTTCAATGGGAAATCATTAGGCATACACCTTATAGTCCTGATTTGGCTTCTTCTGACTTCTTTTTGTTTCTTAATCTTAAAAAATCTCTAAAGGGTACCCATTTTCCTTCACTTAATAATATAAAAAATATTTCATTGACACAGTTAAATTCCCAGGATGCTTAGGTACTTAGAGATAGACTAAATGGCCATCATTTCTTACAAGGGTGTCTTCAACTTGATGGATACTATGATGAAAAATACAATTTATATTTTTATTTTTATCATTTAATTCCATTGTCCACAGTCTTGTTGACATCCTCTGGTATTTCTTTTCCATCCTTTGCATGGTGTTATTGTTATACATATTGTTATTATTATGCATATTGCATGCTATTATTGTTCTACATAATTAGGTCTATATATGTAGACCTAATGAATTATTATTATTTTATATAATTTTATGTCTTTTAAAGAAACATAAAAAAGGAGAGGAAATATAAACTTATAGTGTTTGTTATATTAAACATTTATTCACCACTTCTAGTTATCTTCATTTATTCCTTTGTATTTGAATTGTCACATGCTGTCTTGATCTTAATCCGATATAAATTTTCTCCCAACTGCCTGCCTCCCTATGCTGCAAATACATTACATTTTTATATGTTACAGACTTCACACACATGTTATTTCACACAATTATTCTTTAAGTTGGATCAGAGAAGAAAGGATAAGAAATATTCATTTCTCCTACCTTTTATAATTACATACTTGCCTTTAGTGGTACTTTCTGATTTATCATGTGGATTCAAATTACTGTCTGGGTGTCTTTCTTTCAGCCTGAAGAACTTCCTTTGTTATTTCTTTTAAAGGGTATTGTGTTACAACTAATACTCTCAGATTTTGTTTAACTGGGAATTTCTTCATTTCTCCTTTACGTTTGAAAGATAGATTTTCTGGGTATAATATTCTTAGTTGATAGTGTTGTTCTTTGTATATTTTGGATATGTTATTCCATTATCTTTTGTCTTCAGTTATTGTTTCTGATGAGAAGTTAGCTGTTAATCTTATGAGAGTTCACTTGTAAGCAATGAGGCTTTCTCTTACTGGTTTTAATACTTTCTTTTTGTCTCTGTCTTTCAGAATTTTTACTGTGATGTGTCTGGTTTGCTTATTCCATCTTTACCCAGCACTATAATTCTCCATTACCTGCTTTGAAACCTTTTTATTTCCCTGCTCTCTTTCCTGTCTTCTTTCTCCTATATCCTTACTGTATTAACCAGTATCAAAGTTTTTCCTGTCACTTATCTGCTTAGAAATATCCTATTTCTTCCCATTGCTATAAGAATAAAATCCAAAGTGTTTAATATAGTTTAAAAAAAAAAACCACTTGTATCTGGGCCATGCCTACCCAAGTTTTATTTTAATTATTCTCTCCTTTCTATACATGTTTTGGTTATCCTGGACTTTCATTAGTTCTACTAGTGTCACCATCCCCATCTAGGAGTTTACACGTGCTTTCTCTCTTTCTGGATAAGTTCCTTAACCCTCACCTTACTAAACCTATTTATTGTCATGATAATTTTCCATAAACTAATTTAGGTTCTACTGCTGTCTCTTTCCTCTTAGAGATGTCTCTTCATCACATATTTTAGGGTTAGCCAACTTCCTGTAAGAGAGCAGTAAATATTTTAGGCTTTGAGGAACATATACTCTTTCTGTTGCATAGTTCTCTCCTTTGTAAAGTCCTTCTAATAATGTAAAAACTATTATTAGTGGAGAGTTATACAGAAATAGGCTTTAGACAAGATTTGGCCCATGGGCTGAAGTTTTTCAGCACTTGTTTTATCTTAATTCTCACAAAGCTTTGTCAAAATTAATAGCATAAGGGTTGGTTTTCTCACTTGACTTCAAATTTCTCTGGAATGAGTACCCAGAATTTGTAGGCCCTTGAAAAAATTGTTGATAGATAATTGAGTAATATTTTGATGTCACTGTTTGCCCTTAGACTAAAGTTATAATTATTTTTCCCAAAAGAAAATAATTTAATTCTTTGCTGCTCAGAAAATGTATGTTGAATTAACATTTAATATGTATTTTCTCTATTTGAGGGAAATGGTATTCACTGATTCAATCCTAAGACACCCGGACATACTTTTATTGTTAGATCTGATTAAAACACAATTTGTTCATTTACTGTCCTTGAGTAGAAATTTAAGAGAGTTATATCATTGCAGTAAATCAACCATTAAAAGTGCTATGAGGCCACAGTGTTTAAATGCATAATCCAGGTAAAATAAAGGCAATTTTTATTTTAGATTATGTTCAATAGACAAACATTAGACTGGTGTTGAGGAGACCACTGAAAGAAGTCTGAAAGTCTGTTCTCTTCAGTGAATATCTAGGAGTAAAATGATTCATGGAATTTATCAACTAATCATTTTTATTTTTGGTAATTATTTCAAATCTCACTAGTCAGGAAGCCAACTTTCTACTGAATAGGAAAATGAGAAATGTAATGATCGCTGATAAGTATAATTCAAGTATAATTTCCCTCATTAAATTTATTTGTCATTATGTATATTGTTATTGTATTTATTATATTATATATTATATATTTATTTGTCATTATGTATATTCTTTTGGCATTAGTCAATTAATATTTTCATTGAACTCCTACTATGTTCAAAGCATTATGCTAGTTGCTTTGGTGGAGATGAAGAGAAATCCATTTAAAAATCACTTAAAATCAAATATTTGAGTAACTCTAATGTATTCATTACTATGTAGAACAGTTCGAGCTTTGGTTTTTGATCTCAAGGATTTAATAATTAGAAAAAATGCAAAAGTGTGATTTTAAACTAATGGATCACAAATATACATTACAATTATTTTCAATATCTCATGGGCATATATATTATCTACCACAATAAGTATTAAATTATTATTTTCCAATAGATACTGTAGAAACTGAATGGGAGGAAGAGTATTTTGGATGTGGTTGGAGAGTAGATGGGACTAATAATTCTAGGCAAAAAAAAAATAATATAAGCCAGTATATGGTTTGCAGATCTTGATTCAGGTTAGTGGATCAAACAGCCCAGCTCAAACAGCCCAGCTCAAATTAGGTGCTTATTCTTGAGCCCTGGGAGCTCAGTCAAAGCTATAGATAATCTAAGTAATTTTAAATGCCATATACGTGTGCTTAGGCTTTATTTTATAGATAATGTGGCATCATTAAAAGTTTCTGAATAGCAGAAGAAACTTGAAGAAGTAAAATTTTTAGGAGAATGAATCAGACAGAGCAATATGAATGAAGGTTTAAAGAAGGGAGGTACTAGAAACCAAAAGAACAATTAGGGGTCTATTTTGGTAGCACAGAAGCAAAGAGATAAAAGGCAATGACAACACTAATAATGGAAAGAGATTAATGTGAGGAGCATTTTTAATCATTTAGGGGTATTTTATGGGATAGACTTTTCAAATACATTTCCAACACTGTTTAGTATCATTGGCAGTCCACACATGCAAGGTATACTTTGGTTTCTTAGTTTTTTATATTTTTATTGAAGCGTAGTTGATTATACATATTTGTGGTATGAAGTTGACTATCAAGAATTGTGTACAATGTGTGATGGTCAAATCAGCTATAGTTAGCTTATTCATCACTACAATACACAGTCATTCTTTGTGTCTGTTAACCAATTTTTCATTAAACCCCTCTCTCTCCCATCCCTTCCCCTCACCCTCTCCACTTCTGGTAACCATGGTTCTGTTCTCTCTTTTTAAGGTTTAATATATTATTGTGATTGTTGTTTATTTCTCTCTCTTTTTTTCTTTATTGTCAATTTGTTTATTTATTAATTCAGCTCCCACTTATGAGTGAGGACATGTGGTAATTCTTTTTCTGTGCCTGGGTTGTTTCACTTAACATAATTTTATTCAGGCTCATCCATGTTGCTGTAATAGCAGAATTTCATTCTTACTTTATGGCTGAGTAGTATTCCATTGTGTTTATATACCATTTTTTCCTTATCCAGTCATCCACCAATGTACATTTAGGTTGTA
>NW_007748716.1:0-8316 GCF_000696425.1 Galeopterus variegatus
GAGTTGTGTAATCACCCCTCCTGACCCTCTCTTTTTAAATTCAGTGTTATTGTTAATATAGGTAGTTTTAAAGTTGAACATCTTGCCATTTGTTTTCTGTTTTTCCCATCACTTTTTATTGTTCTGTTTATATTTTTATACCTACTTTTGTGGTTGTTAATTTTTTTTTCCTTTTTGTTTTTTTTACTGACTGGTAACGGGATCACAACCCTCAGTGTCGCGCCTGTACCAGGGACCGGCAACGGGATCGCAACCCTCGGTGTTGCGCCTGCTCCACACTCAGCCAGTGAGCGGGAACCGGTCTCCATATGGGATCCGAACCCTCGTCCCAAGCAGCGCACTCTCCAGTGCGACACCGGGCCGGCCCATGTGGTTGTTAAAATTTTAAATTATTCGATTTGATTTCACTTTTGGATTTTTACCTGTGGTGGTTTAAAAACATGCCCTCACAATTATTGACATACATTCCCCGAAGAGAGGAGTTTTAGGGATGGCCATTAGCTCCGTTGGTTAGAGTGGAGCCCTGTAACACCAAGGTCATGGGGCCAGATCACCGTACCCACCAAAACAAAACTAAACTGAACAAAGAAACAAGAAAAGTCATAAAAAGAGAAAGGAGATGGAGCTATGGCCCATGCTTGGATTCTGGACCAAGCTTAGTGACTCTCAAGACCAATAATACAGTGCAGCAGTTGTGATGCTACATAAATTCTTAGACTGAAGTTCCAGCCCACTGCCATTACTAACTGCTGTCAGTAGAGGGCGCAATCTCAATCTTCCTGCGCAGGGCTCTTCTGGCATACTGGATATTCTCGGTTTTCATCTCGTGCCACTTCCTGCAGCCTGTAGAAGATCCTGTAGCAACAGAAATTACTGACATTTCAGTGACAAACTGTCTCAGGTTTGTGTATGTGGATATGTCTTATTTCTTACTTTGAAAAGAAAATTTTGCTGGATATAGAATTCTATGGACAGTTTCATTTGTTCTTTCAGCCCTGGAAATATTGTGCTCATTTTTTCTGGTACTCCATGGACTCTGTTGTGCAGGCAGCCAGCTTTAAATCATCATTCCTGGACAGGTGATGTATCTTTAGTTCACAGAGAGTTTTCTTTTGAATTGAATTGCTTTCACACCTACTGACCTGTCCCTTCTAAAGTCAATGTTACTATNCATATATTTATGTACATATTATGTAATAATGTTTGTATTCAAATAATTCTAAAATGACATACTCTAACAAATGATATTAGTAAAATTCATATATGATATACATAATAATAAGTATTAGTTGGCTAGTAGTATTAAAATCCTTAATAATTAGTGTAAATTAAATATCAAGATATCACATTGTTATCCATTGATACCAGATTCTGGAGAGAGCATAAATAGTACTCTTTTGGAAATCAATATGATAATTTTAGAGATTATTTTAAATTCACCTTTCCTATTCCACAGTAGTTGCCTTTCTATGAGTGTATATGACAGAACTTTTCAAAAGCGTATAATAATATGGATATAAATAGGCAAAACTGCTATTTTTAACAAAATAAGCTGGGTTCATACAATTAGTACTATGCAGATTTTACACCCAAACATGTAAATCTTTAATAATTACAGAAGATATCTTCCTGATATATTGCTGGTGAAAAAACAAGCAAACTGTAATTTATTTATGTGTGTTCCCATATACATAAATGTATTATTTATGTATGTATATACTGATATGAATATTTGTTAAATTACGTACTTCACTGCTAATCATGATTGCTCTTGTGAAAGAATATGAATCTGTAGTTTTTGAAAATTTGACATTGAGTGAACATTTTATTTGTAATTAATAAAGGAAAATCAAATGTTTACATGACAGCATGTTACTAATGATTCTCTTGGATGATTGGTTTTTTTGGTTGTTGTTGTTTTGTTTTTTTTTAATGACTACATTACTGTACAGGTAAGAAGTTATGCTTAAAGCCAGAGTTGGAACAGAGGTATAAAGGGACAAAATAATAAGAAAAATATCGAGAATTTATGCGGGGAAATAATTTAATTTAGTTGTGATTGAATTATAAGAAGCTGACCTTTAATTAGTCATTGAAATCCTTAAAGTGGAGGCCATAAGAGAAATCATCACAAAGAATGATCTGTTTGTTATTCTGGTAGGATTAAATGTCAAGTGAAAGCTAGAGTTTACCTAATATTTGTGAGTCACTTATGTCATGATATCAGAAAAAGTGACAGTAATTAGGGTTTAAATCTTTTCAATTTTTATCTGATTAGTATGTGAAAAAAGGCTTAAAATATATCCTTGTTGTGCAGGGTTTTCATGCCATTTCTTATGATATCTATAAAATAGTGAGAATTGCTGTTGTCTGAAAAGTGTGTTTAGATTTAACTGTATGAAATCCAGCAATTTTGCCAGATGCAGTTATTAATTCTAATTTATTACCTGTAATAAATGGCTTTTAGATATTCTAGAAACATAAACATAAAATCTGTGAATGAAAGTGGGTTCATTTCTTCCTTTCCAGTTTTTATGCATTTTTGTCCTGCATTTTTGCCCTGGCTGTGACCTCTGTAAAATGCTGAATAGATGGAAATAGTAGACACCCTCGTCTCAATCCTGATCTCAGGGTGAGGTTTTCAACATTGCATCACTAATTATGATATTTGCTGCAGTTTTCTGAGTTTTCTCTTTTGAACATAACTAGATGGTAAATTTATCAAATGGTTTCTGTGTATTTGTTGTGATCGTGACATGATTTTGTCCTTTGTTTAGTTAAAGAGATTCAGTATGTTAAACCAATAACAGTCCGTTGGGTTAAACCCAATTCGTGCGTGGGGTATTATAATTGAAAGTGTCTTTGGATTCCATTTGTCAAACATAAGAATTTTTATTTTTTAATTTTGTCTTGATGCATATTAGCCGTTGATTTTCTTTTATACTAGTGTCCTTATTAGTTTAGTGTAAAGTTTATAATTATGTTACTAACATTCTGTGGAGTGTTTTTACTGTTTTTAATCTGTGGAGATTTTGTGCATGTTTGGTATTCTTTCTTTCTGAATTGTATGGCAAAGTTCACAAAATCAGGCATTAGGCTGCGGAATTTTGTAGGAAGGATTTTTACTATGGGCTTCAATTAATAAATATAAGTATCATTACGTCTTTCTGAATTTCTAACTTTGTAAAGATGTATATTTTTTGGAAATTTTTCAATTTGTATAACTTCATATATTATATAAGCATCACCAGCATCTTTAATGATGATCTACTCTACATTTCTGAAATTGATAATGTATGTCTTCCTTTTTTATTTTTTTTTTCCCCCATCAGTCTTGTCAGGATTTATAATTTTTATACCTTTTCAAAAAGAAAGCAATTAAAAATAAACTGACTTTTGGATTTGTTGATCTTAAATTTTTCTTCTGAGTTTCATTAACTGACTCTAATTTTATTATTTTATTTCAGTTATCTTTTGGTTTACATTGACTTTTTTCCCAAATTGTGAAGTGGTCCTCAGACCTTAAATTTTCAGGTTTTCGTGTATTGTTTTTAATGCTGAAATGTTGCTTAAGACACATATTTTGATGTGGAATACACATTTTTAACAACTTTATTTTGTTATAGTTGACATAAAATGAGCTACATAACTTTAAAATAATATTATGTTTTGAGATAAGTACATATTTGTGAAACCATCATTGTAATTAATATATTGAACATACTCATTCTTCACCCAGGTTTCCAGGTGTACCTTTGGATTTACCCATTCTGGTCCTGCCCAGGCCCTTCCCCATTTTTCATTCTCTGAATATTTTAATACAATTCTTATGTGCACAGACACTTTCATTTTTCTTGGAAAAGCATCAAGGAATACAAGGGCTGGATTCCATGATATTTGTAAGTTTAATACATTTTAGAAAATGTCAACCCTTTATAAACAGAAATTTTCCTTCAAAGGATTGCAGTGAACAAAGCTACCTGGACATGTTCACAAAAGTTTTGTTAAAAATATGTCAAAAGATCTTTTATTAAGTAAATTACATTGTGTTCAAAGCATGACTATTATGGTTTACTGCCTTTACAGCTTTGCAAGCAATCAGGTAGTTCTTATATATTTGGAGAAGATATGTCCAAGTTATATTACGAATGAAAAAATTAAGTAAATTGTAGTTTGTTTCACACGTGTGTGCATGTATATAACCATATCATATATGCAAATGAATGTGTATTTTTATAACTGTTCATGTAATAACGTCACTGCTGATAATTATTACCTCTGTGAAGAGATATGATTTTCAATTTTGGAAACTTTACACTGAGCACCTGCCAAATTTGTACTTCGTAAAAAGAAATTAAAGAAATAGTCACATGAAGGGATATCACTACTGAGGAAATGTTTTCCTTTTTAAAGTAGCACAGAACAGATGAAATATTATGATTAAAGACAGTACTAGAAGTGAGACAGAGTAAATCTCTAATTAATAAATGAGGTCAATAAACGGGAAGCCATAAGTAATCTTGTCAAAAAGAATGCCTTTTTTTTTTACCTTGGATTAAACGTCAAGTATATTATCAAGTTCATTTTCTATTCTGGGGCATCTCTTCACATGGTATCAGAAAATACAACAACAATAATCAGGGTTATACTGACTCTCAAATATTGTCTAATAAGTATATTTAAGAAACCTTAAAATATAACCTTGTTTGGGCTGGCCTGTGGCTCACTCGGGAGAGTGCGGTCCTGAGAACACCAAGGCCACGGGTTCGGATCCCATATAGGGATGGCCGGTTTGCTCACTGTGTGAGCGTTGTGCTGACACCACCAAGTCAAGGGTTAAGATCCCCTTACAGGTGATCTTTTTAAGAAAAAAAAAATATATATATATAACCTTTTTCTGTAGGTTTTTGTGCCATTTCTTAAACTGTGTATATAAAAATTAGTATATTTAAGAAACCTTAAAGTACAACCTTGTTTGGGCCGGCCTGTGGCTCATTCGGGAGAGTGTGGTGCTGAGAACACCAAGGCCACGGGTTCGGATCCCATATAGGGATGGCCGGTTTGCTCACTGTGTGAGCGTGGTGCTGACAACACCAAGTCAAGGGTTAAGATCCCCTTACCGGTTTTTGTGCCATTTCTTAAACTGTGTATATAAAAGTAAGAATTGTTCTTGTCAGAAAAATGTGTTTAGGTTTAAGTGCATGGTATCTACCAAGCTTGATAAATTCACTTATAAATTGAAATATATTACCTACAGATTGCTTTTAGATAGTCTGGAAGGATAAACATGCAATGAATGAGTAAAGGTGGATTAATTTCTTCTTTTCCAATTGCTATGCCTTTCCCCCCTCTTTGCATTATTGCCCTGGCTACGACATCCAGAAAATGTTGAGTAGATCTGGTGACAGTAGGCATTCTTCTGTCTTCTGATCTCAGGGGGAGGTTTTCCATATTTCACCAATAGCTATGATATTTGCGGCAGATTTCTAAGTTTTTAAAAATCATAAATCAGTAGTAAATTATGTCCAAAGGTTTCTCTTTATTATTTGTTGTGATAGTGATACGATTTTACTCCTTTGTTTGCCAAACTAGATTGAGTTCCAAATGATAAGACAACAAAAATCTTCTTTTGGATGAAACACATTTTGTTCATAGTGTATTTTAGTTGAGGTATCTTTGGTCTATTTGTAAAACAAAAGTTTTACATTTTTTTATTTTTATTTTTTTTTGAGATGAAGCATAAAAATCTTTGTAATTCCTTATGTATAATGTCCTTATCAGTCTTGTCCAAACTTTATAGGGGTCTCATAAAACATTATAGAAGAGTTTTGACGTTATTTTTCTGTGGAAGAGGATGTGCAAGATTAGTGGGTACATCTTTCTCAGTTACATGGAGAAGACAGGAATTCAGGCATCAGGACATGGAATTCATTTGTAAGAAGGTTCTCAGTACAGAAGCATTTTATCAAATAAATTCAGAATTACTGATAAGTGCTAGTTTATCTGTTTGTTAAATTCTGTTTTTATTATTCGTGTTATTTCATGTAATTAACATCTTATTGGCATAAATTTCATTGTTATATAATTTATGTGTTTCCAGAATCTATAGTGATGATCCCTTCTCTATTTCTGTTGGTGATGATGGTGGTATAGGTGGTGGTGGTCTTTTTTGATCAGTCTTGTCAGGGTTTATCTAACATATTTAAACTTTGGGGAAAAAAAAAACATTTAGTATGGTTGATTATTTAATATATTTTAGTTTGTTTAATTAATCATACTTTTAATTTTTTATTTCAAGTTTTGGTTTATATTCCTCATTTATTTTCTAATTTTCTTGGTTATCGAATCTTAAATTTGAAGGACTTCCTCTTTTGCAATAATGGCTTGAATTTTCCTTTATGCCCATGTGTTGATGCGTCTACACAGTTTTTGATAACGTATTGAGCTATAATTGATTTAAAGTAAACTGTACAACTTTAAAAGAAACAGTATGAGTTTCGATATGAGTATATTTATGAAATCCCCAGCACAAACAAAATGATGTAAATGTCCATCCCCCCTCACCAGGTTTCTTTGTTGGCCATTATATTTCTCCTTCCTGTTTCTGCTCAAGCCCTTTCACCATTCACATGCTACCAAAAGTCTACTTGTACAGGACTTTGTAGAAACATATACTTTGGGTATTTCTGCTTGTGTATTTGTTTCGTATTGTCTTTGAAAAACATGAAGGTAAGAAATGACTGGATTACATGAGAGTCATATATTTCATTTTTTCTAGAACATGTCAAAGTGTCTTGGGATGTGATTGTACTATTTGACATCCTACCATCAGTAAGATTTGTGGTTTCTCTACCTCCTTGCCAGCACTTGTTATAGTTAGTTCTTTTGATGTAGCTTTCTAGTCGGTGTGCAGTTGTATCTCACCGTGACTCTAAATTGCTAGCACGGATGTCTTTCTGTCTCAGGTACCCCCAGTAAAAGAAGAAAATAGATCGTAGGCCTGAAACTAACCCTTTCTCATTACATTTTGCGCATATACTTATTTTTTATTGCGTGCTGGATTTTCTGTATGAAATACTTTAAAGACAATTGTATGCTCTGGGTGATTTTATTTTTTTCCTGGAAGCGTTTTCCTTTTGTTTTGAGAGGTGGGCTTAGATAGTTCATCTCACCTCAATCAGTGAGTGAGTCCTTTAGAAGATGGATGTCATAAATTGGGAGGATTTTTCTATTTCTAGTTTATATCAACACGAAGTAAATAGCCTATCAGGGATGTCATGTCAATCTTTGGACTGTTTTCAAGATCTTCTCGGCCATGGTGGGCACTGAACTCAATGTGCGTCCCCTGATTTGGTGAGGCTGCTGAAAGCCCTGGTCAGGTGCTTAACTTCTCATCTAAAAGTTCCTAGTAGCATCTTGGCTTCTCAGTCACCTCCTTTGAATTAGTATAAACCTTGAGGGAAAACGAATATCACCTTTGGGTCTTGCCATCTGGGCTTCTCTTCAAACTGAGATGAGTCTCCTGCAATGCTTGCTTCCTTGGGTTTATGGTGCTTTCACACAATGTGTTTAACATGTACCAACTCTCCTATTTCTTCTTAGCAGGTTGGATGGACAGAAATAGCTGGTTTGCCATTAAAGGACAGCAGAGAGTTCCACACATAGTATTTTTTTTTGAAATACGTTTTTCATTTTAGATGTTTTTCTTTCTATAGCCAATTAATAATATTTATGTCAATAATATAAAAATATTTTATGGCAATAACCTACCCAAGCAGTGGAGCTTTTATGTCATAATTTTTTATTGTACTCCATTTAATTTTTTTTACTTTGGTACTCTGAATATTTCCATAGTCCCCATCATGTACCAGGTATGGATTAGGTGGTAGAAGTATATTACCGAGGTATAGCCTAATAAAATCTAACATGTAAAAATGGAATATATTGGGGCCGGCCCGTGGCTCACTCGGGAGAGTGCGGTGCTGATAAAAATGGAATATATTGTAGACAGTATGTGTTTTGGTGATTTGTTATTATATAGAATAGTAACCAGAATATTACTTACACCACTTTGTGTTATGTTCAGTCATTGCTGAAGGGGCTGGCATGTGAATCCTTTACTTATCTTGGTTTATTTCAAGTTAGGATCATATCACTTTGTGTAAATACTTGTATAACCACAACAGTACAATTAATTTTGGTAAAGGAGTTAAAACCTATTAAATTAAATACACAAATCTTAACCTTATACTTTGTTGCATTTTGGACATATTTTCCATCTATGTTTCTTTTTTCTTTCTTTTTTTTTTTTTTTTT
>NW_007748716.1:11421-11627 GCF_000696425.1 Galeopterus variegatus
TTACAACCAATCAGGTAGATCTAATATACTTGCAGAAGAAATTACAAGGAATTAAAAAAAAAGCAATCTATTTTATTTCACTTATGTACACAAGTACATAAACGTATTACATATGTAAATATTTTTGTATGTATCTGTTTAAAAACACTCCTCACTGCTAATCATGGTTCCTTCTTTGAAGGAATATACAGTTGCATTATTTTTTT
>NW_007748717.1:0-215 GCF_000696425.1 Galeopterus variegatus
TTTTTTTTCAGGTTCTTCTATGTCTGTTTGTGACTTGACAGCTCATTTCTTTCTATTAATGAATAATATTTCATTGTATGGATATAACAAATTTGTTTATCTGTTTATTTATTGAAAGACATCTTGGTTGCTTCTATATTTTGCCAATTATAAATAAAGCTATAAACATCGTGTGCTGGTTTTTTTTTTTTTTTTTTTGACCGGGAAGGGGATTG
>NW_007748717.1:5381-6464 GCF_000696425.1 Galeopterus variegatus
AAAAACAAAAAATGAACACAAAATAGTGAAAAAAGCCTACCTAAGGCATGGGACACCATCAAGTGAACCAGAATATGAATTATGAGAGTTTCAGAAGGAGCAGAGAAAGAGAAAGGGGCAGAAAGCTTGTTTAAAAAAAAAAATAGAAAACTTCCCAAATCTTGAGAGGGAAATGAAAATCTAGATCCATGAATCCCAAAGAACCCCAAAGAGATGAAATATATAGAGATCTTCACCAAAACATACTATAATTAAATTGTCAAAAGTCAAAGACAAAAAGAGAATTTTGAAAACAGCAGGAAGAAAAACAACTCATTACATACAAACGAACCCCAATAAGACAAACAACAAATTTCTCAGCAGATACCTTGCAGACCCAGAGAGACTAGGGTGATATTTCAGAAGTGCTCAAGGAAAAAACCTGCCAACCAAAAATACTAAACTTGACAAGACTGTCCTTTAGAAAGGAAGGAGAGAGAAAGACTTTCCAAGACAAATGAAAGATCTGGGGGTTCCTCTCCACCAGACCCACTGTATAAGAAATGCTAAAGAGGGTTCTTCCAGTCTAAACAATAGTACACTAACTCACAAAATAAAAACATATGTAAGTGTAAAACTCAGTGTAAAGGTAAAAATATCATCAAATTCAGAATACCCTAATTCTGTAATGGTGGTGCATAAGCACTTTTAACTGTTGTATAAAAGTTGAAAGAGACAATGTATTTAAAATAACTACAGCTACAACAATATGTTAATGAATACACAGTATATAAAAAGATGCAAGTTGTAATATCAATAACACAAAATGTGGGGGGAGGAGAAGATAAAGTGTAGCATTTATGTCTGCAGTCAAAGTTAAGTCGTTCTCATCTTAAATATACTGTTATAACTATAAAATGTTTTATCTAAGCCTCTTGCTAATCACAAAGAAAAAAAACCTACAGTAGATACACAAAATCAAAGAGAAAAGAATCAAAGCATACACAACCAGCAATGAAGAAATCACAAAGGAAGACATCAAGAGAGGAAAAAAGGAACGAAGAAACTACAAAACATTCAGAAAGCGATACACGATATGGCAGT
>NW_007748717.1:10901-11626 GCF_000696425.1 Galeopterus variegatus
TTCATTATACTATTTTATCCTTTTGATTACATGCAATGTCATAATTTAATTTAAGGAGAAAGAAAAGGATTATTATTGTGATCTTTCTTATTAACGGATGTTTATGTTTTTAAACCAGTTGTTCTTCACATGTTGTCTGTGTTTCCTAACTGCTGAATCACGTTCCTACACAATCTCAGATTAAGATGAGGCCTGAGACAGCAAGCAAGGAAACCAGTAAGAATAGGCAATTTGGAAAATCCTGGAGTGGGGATGACCAAGAGCTAGTGTATCCTCTGGGCATGAAAACGTTCTCTTTCCTTCCAAACACACACAATTGGGTGAGACTATTAACACAGAAAAGTAGGACATTCTAGAATGTCCCCAAATAAATATCAAGGACACTAACAGCAAATCATAAGAAGCAAACAGCCAAGAAGAGATCGCACACAGCTAAATAGCTGAGAGACGCATTAGCTCCCTGGTGATGCACTTTGGATTTTGTTTTAAGTATTGTACTTTGAAATTTCAATTAGGAGCTAAGTGCTGTGAAATGGGATGTGCTGAAGGACTTTGGCCCGCTGTTAGCCGTGCACTACCATTTTCCAAGTAAGATATAGACACAGAGAGGGAGAGATGAGGATAAAAACTGGTATCTTGTTTGGATTAGATTCTAAAATCTTGATTCCTTTCAGAGGTGTATGCATGTGTTTCCCTCCACGTGGGATGAGGTGGGTGCACCTGTT
>NW_007748718.1:0-9467 GCF_000696425.1 Galeopterus variegatus
GGGGGGGTTCCCCCCCCCCCCCAGAATAATGGTGTTTCTTCTTTGCCAGCAAAAAATTTCCACATTGACCCTTGCTACCTAAATGAAGTCTGGGGCATGTGGTCCAGAAGTTCATGATGTCAGAGAATCATGTTTACACATTCAATTGTATGAGGGTACTTCAAAAAGTGCATGGAAAAATAGAATTAAGAGATAATAGGAGTCTTTCCATGAACTTTTTGAAGACCTCTCATCTTGTTACTGGCTGGTGCTAAAGGGAGAGTTCATAGAACCTGCACCTTCCTGGGTCAGCTGTGTACTTTGTTCACAGTCTTTAGGTTACTTCCTGGGTTGTGCGAACATTTCCTATTGGGGGAGGAATCAAAGATGAGGCATGAGTGGGTGGGATATGTGGTATCATAGCAAAGAAATACCACCAAGATTGATGATGTGCACACATACACAGACACAGCCTTACCAAACAACACACTGAAATGCTTCCAGCCAAGACAGTCACCAGACACTGCTCTGAGCTCATTCTTAGGGTCCTCTATATGATCAGAAACTAAAGGCTTAACACTTGACATTTTGAACATTATCTCCTGCAAACACTCCAGAAGCCAGCAGCTAGATAAGTTCTCAGTGTCTCCTATAGCCATGCTGTCTGGGAGCTATGCCTCCTCAATTTCTGGGTAGAAAGGCTCTCAAGACATAGTATATGAGGAAATGGAGCATGAAGATTGGAACTTGGAAGATTCAGAAATTTCAGGGAGCCCTTGGGGTATTTATTTCCTGCTGTTGATCCCAGAGTAGATTCAAATAGAGGACCTTTCTTGCAGCTGCACAAGGAACTGATTTCTGTCTCTCCTGACTCAGAGCCCTGATAAAATCAGCATACATTTGCTTAGGTTCCTAGGGGCCACAGAGAAGAATAAAGACTTCAACAACTTATTTTCTGAACAAATTCCATTTAAAAAAAATCCTACAAACATCTCTTAGAAAATGACAGACACAAGCCCAGAAAAGATTTATCAACAGAGAAGTTATGATGTGCTCAAATATCTCCAGCTAGGGTGATTAATGCAGGTCTTCCTCTATATAAAGCAAGTCCATAAAGACTGTAGGAGTTTAGTGCCTTTTTGTTTCTTGTTTTTGTTCTTATTTTTAATGCACAAATCACAGCAAAAGATACCAAGCACATAAAGAAAAAGGGAAAGTAAATCTCCAGAAAATAATACTAGAGAAATGGAGTTGTATAAGTTACCTGACAAATCATTTAAAATAATCACCCAAAATCAGCTCAGTGTGATATGAGGGAACACAGATAGACAACAAATTAAATTTCAGAAAATGATGCATAAGGAAAATGAAAATACCAATGAAGAGATAGATGGTATAAAAAAGAAACAAACAGTCATTCTGGACCTAAAGAATAAAATAAGGATATTAAAAAATTCACTAACAGGATTCAACAGCAGGGTTAATCAAACAGAAGAAATAGTAAATAATCTTGATGATAGGTCATTTCGATCTGTCCAGACAGAGAAACAAAATACAACAACAAAACAAAATGAAGATAAAGTGGAGAAAACCTAAGCAACTTATGGTAAAACATCAAGAGGAACAATATATTCACTATGCTAGTCCCAATAGAAGAGAAGGGTAAGCAAAAGGACAACTGGAAAACTAACAAATATGTGGTAATTAAATAACACCCTCTTAAACAGCCAATCTATCAAAGCAGAGATCACACAGAAAATTAGAAAATACCATGAGATAAATAAAAATACAGATCACAATGCAAAACTTATGACATACAGCAAAAGCAGTAGAAAGATTGAAATTTTTAGTGGTAAATGCCTAGCTGGCCTACCTTTAAAAAACAAAAGTAGTCTGAAATCAATAACCTGACTTTAAACCTCAAAGAAGTAGAAGATGACAAAGTCAACGCACAGTTAGAAGAAGAATGCAAAAAATAAAGATTAGAGCAGAAATAAATAATATAGACAAGAGAAAAATGTCAATGAAACTAAGGGTTGTCTTTAAAAAAAATCAACAAAATTGACAAATCCTTATTTAGACTAGCTAAGAAAAAAAGGAAAGAAGACTCAAAAATATTTTAAATGAAACAGAAGGCATCACAACTGATACCATAGAAATAAAAAAGAATATGTATGACAATGATTTTAAAACTTACACACCAAGAAATTAGATAACAAAGAATAAATGAATGCATTTCAAAAAACATGTAACTTACAAAGGCTCAATCATGAAGAAATAAAAAATCTGAACAAACATATAACCAGAAATGATTATTAGTCAGTAATCAAATAGCTCCTAATTAAAAAAAAAAAAAATCTAGGAAAAGGTCGTTTCACTAAAGACTTCCACTAAACATTTAGAGGAAGATTGACATTAATGCCTCTTAGACCCTTTAAATATCAAATATGAGTGTGCACTTCTAAACTTATTCTGAAGCCAGCATTACTCTGATAACAAAATCAAAGACTCAAGTAATGAAAATTACACACCAATGTCCCTGATGAATAATGATGCAAACTCCTCAACAGAGCACTTGCAAGCATATTCCACAATATACTAGAAGCATTACACACCATGACCTAGTGAAACTTATTTGCAAAATGCATGGGTAGTTCAACACATAAAAATCAATCAGTTTGATGCACCACATTAACAGAATAAAGTACAAGAATATATGATCATCTCAATTGATACTGAAAAAGCATTTGACAAAACTCAACATCCTATCATTGTAAAAATATCCAATAAAATAGGAGTAGAAGAAAATTACCTCAAAATAATAATAATAATAACAATAAATACATCCAGAGCCCACAACATACTCAAGGTAAAAACTAAAAGAATTTTCTGTAAGATCACGGACAAGGCAAGGATGCTTATTCTGGCCACTCTTATTCAACACAGTACTGGGAGTCAAGCAACAGTAATTTGATAAAACAAAGAAATACAAACTATTTAATTTGGAAAAATAAATAAAATTATCTGTTTTTGGATTACATAAGTTTATAATTGAACTTATCAATGTTGCAGAATAAAAAAACTAGCATTCAAAAATCAATTGAGTTTCCATACACTAATAACAAATACCCAAAAACAAAATTAAAGAAATAATCCCATTTACAATAGCATCCAAATGAATTAAATGCTTAGGAATAAATTAAACCAATGAAGAGAAACACTTGTACATTGAAAACTACAAAATATTTCTAACAAAAAAAAACATAAATAAATAGAAAGGCATCCTGTGTTCATGAATTAGAAGAGTTAATATTATTGAAATGTCCATATGATGTGAAACAATCTACATATTCCAAGAAAAACCTATCAGAATTTCAATGGCATTTTTTAAGAAATAAAATTTTCTTAGATTTATATGGAATACCAAAGGATGCCAAATAACTATAACACCTATAAGAAAGATAAAGCTGAAGGTTTTACAATTTCTGATTTAAAATCATATTACATATCTACAACAATTCAAAATGTGTGTTACTGAAATCAAGACAGATACTTACACCATTAGAGTAGAACAGAGAGTTTATAAATAAACTCAAATATATGGTCAGATAGTCCTTACCTTACAAGGGTAGTGAGGTGACACAGTCAGTATTGGATATTTAAAGGATATTGAAGGATATGCAAAAGAATAAACTTGGACACTTACATCATGCCATTCACAAAAACTAACTAAAAATGAATTAACTATCTAAATGTAAGACCTAAAAAAATACAATTCCTAGAAGAAAGCATAGAGAAGAAGCTTTTTATTTGACATGGTATTTGACAATGAGTTTTTACATGTGACACCAAAACCGCATGCTACCAAATAAAAAGCATAAAAAGGGAGTATGGTCAACTTTAAAAATACTATGCAGCAAAGGAAACAACACAGTGAAAAGGCAACCAATAGAAGAGAACATTTATAAATCATATATCTAATAATGGGTTAATATCTACAAGATATAAAGTACTCACACAACTCAACAAAAACAACAAACAACAGCAACACCAAATAATCTGATTAAAAAATTTACATATTCTCCAAAAAAGATACATAAATAGCCAACAACTAAGAAAACAATGTTGACATCAGTAATCATCAGGGAAATACAAATCAAAGCCATGATGTTACATCACTTCACATCCACTCTGATGCCAAATACCGATAAAGGCAAAACTTAAAATGACTAGTGTTGGAGAAAATGTGAAAAATGTAGAAACCATGCACAATGTTTGCTAGAGATGCAAAATGTACAGGTAAGAAAAAAAAATAGTGCAGAGGTTCCTCAAAACATTACAAGTAGAGAATTACCATATGATCCAGCAATCCTACTTCTGGGTAAACATCAAAGGAAGTGAAATGTGATCTGAATGGGAGAAAGTCTCACTTCATACTAATTTTTAAAAGTATTAATCAAAGTAAAATAGGCTTTTTTAGGTTGGAACAATGCTAAGAGAAACTGAAATATTGGCACAGAGCTGCTGCTGTCCAGTTTGTAGGATGCTTACTCATCCATAACTTTCTCTGACCAAGGTTTCTGTAAAGCAGGGAGGGCAGGGCTCATCACTCCTGTATGACAGGTGTGTGTGTGTGTGTGTGTGTGTGTGAGTGTGTTGGGGTGGAGTGGTAGCCAGTGTAGAAACACAAGCCTGCTCTCCCCTGATGCCTTCTCTTCCCTGTTCTCTCAGCCATCCTCCACCCATGACCATACAGTTTGCTCTGTCCCATGGTTGTCTACAGTTGTGGTCAAATGCCTCCCTGAAAATTTCCCAGCCACTTGTAGGCAAATGAGGGATGTGGCAGACATATCCCCATATCAGGCAGGATTGGGAGGATTACCAGTACACACACTGCTCATGAGCTCCAAGGAGAAGAAAAGAAGGGAGACAAGGGAAGGCTGTATGGAGTTCTAGGGCCCATTTCTACCACAAGAACTTTCTCTTCAATGCCATCTGCAAAAGACTCACCCTTTGCTCTGGCAGGCGGGTAGTATACAAAGGATGCTGTGGAGGGTTGGGGATTGACCCTGTGCATCCTGTGAGTTAGGGTTGTCATACACAAGACAGAGAAAGAAAAAAGAGACAGTAACAAAGACAAAGAAATGGGATCTATTCTAGAAGGAATCTAAAAGAAAATATCAATTTAAATTAAATAGGTACCACCATGCAAATCATTTCTAAGGCCACTGCCTCTTCTGCACTGTTGTTCTTTGGATTGAAGCTCATGGTCCTCTGGATCCAATAACCTTTGAGGTCACCTTGAGCTAGTTTTCCATGCATGGAGCCCAGTGTGCTTAGAGCAGTGCAGTTCTGACACCCAAATGTGATGATGAATATACAATAAATAACAAGGACTTTGGGGTTAAAAAGACTTGAGCTGCTAATAATTGCTTGCGCAAGTTACTTAATTTTGTTGAGTCTCAGCTTGCTTTGCTGTAAACATAGAGATAACAACACTTACCTCTCAGAGTTTTGGTGGAAATCAAATAAAGGGTCTAAACTCAATGTCTACCTCATCACAGAAACTTATTTCAATTGTTTTTTATTTTTTTTACTACCAGTGGGGATGGTTGTCTCTCAACCTTGTGTACACTTCCAGAGACCATACTGGGCATAGCCAGCACTGCTCAGGAATGCTGAGAACATCCTGTCAGATGCTCTCCTGCCTGAAGATGCACCTCACTTGGAGCTGGTGTCTCTGGAGACAGCCTTGGTGTCCTCGGATATAGGTGCTTGGCCAGCTTCCCACCAGCAGCTGGTGCGTGGCCATCTGCACCTCGTTGGAAGTGATGATCCAGCACTTATCATCCTGCACCAGGCAGAAGGCTTCACTGACAATGTGCTCCAAGATTTCATTGGTGAATGAGGTCATGATGCCCATTGGGACATCTGCTTGCACACGTAGGTGGAGCAGCTTTCTCAGCAAGTCTTACTGTGCTTCCTGTCTCCCTTCTTCTGACTCTTGGTTGCTGTCTCTTGGCGCCCTTCTTGGAAATAATACCGCTTTGATTGTGGTCTCTGACATGGTGACAGTACAGCTATTGCCAGCAAGCACCAGGTGGGCAGTTGATGATAGTGGGTGCCAGGTGGGGTATTAACAGGCCTGTAGTAAGGGGATCTGCCTAGAAGGTGATGTGTGATTGGATGAATTCTGGAGTATGCAAATGATGTGATTCCAGCACATGTTCTGATTGGGTGGGAAGCTTGGGGGAACCAGTGACTTAAAGGACCAGTACCTGACCTAACAGCTGCTGGTGGTGGGTCTGTGGGGATTTTCCTGGAATGTCAATAGGGACCTGGGGGTGGAGTGCAGGTGAGGGTGGGGTAGGGTTAAGGCATATCTGTGACATCCGTGCAGAGTCTCCCTACTTCTTAGGAGGGGACAGGTTCAAGCATGGTGAAGATCTGCTGAGCCAAGTGACTGTGGCCCTTATCATTAGAGCTGTCACCTCAGTCTAGGGTGGGGATCCCCCACTGCTAGTGGGGTGTAAGGGGGTGACTGAGCATAGGGCCAAAGTCATTGAAAACCAAAGGCTCTTTTCAGGGCCATCTCAGGAATTTCAGTTACTTCATCCCTTTCTCATATCTTGACTATTTAAATTAGCTGTCTGTAAGCTCTAATTGCAGGGTAGATTCCTAGAATTGGGATTCCTGGATCCAAGGTTAATTCCCAGGTGTTTTGTGCATTCCCCTCTGCATTGATTATATCATTTTGGTTTCCCAACAGAAATGTCTAGGAGTGCTTATTTCTCCACAGCATCACTAAAAATCATGAACTTTCTGACAATCTGATAGATGAGACTTGGTATCTTTCTGTAATTTTAGTGTGCATTTCCTTTTTTTTAACCTGTCATCCATTAGGGGACACTTTGTTAACTATGTGTTCATTGTGTTACATAAACAAGATTGCATTAAAGATGACATGTCTAGGGTAGAGCACTACCTTATTCAAACAATTTTAAGTCCTTTTGTGTGTGTTTTGGAGTGTTTTTGTTCATCTTATATATGCCTTACCTGTTTTCTTTAAACTTTACTTCTGGTTATACTTATTGTGGCTCCTGTAAATGAGTCTTGTGTAGCCATAGGTTTCATTTTGGGGGATACATATTTGAGAGTAGAATTTCTGGATCATGGAGATTCTGTATATAATATTTTGTGAAACTGCTCAATTGTTTTACAAAGTGGTTGCCCTAGTTTACACTCTCAACTGCACTGTATGAGGTTTCCATAGTCTCCACATCTTTGTCAACCCTTGTTATTGTCTCTTTGTTGTAGCCATACCAGTTGGTATTATCTCATTGTTGTTTTGATTTGCATTTCCCTAATGACTACTGATGGTCTGCGCATCTTCATGTTTATTGGCAATTTGTATATCATTTTGCAGTAATTATTTTTTCAAATCCTTTGGATGTTTTTAAATAAGAGAATTGTCTTTTTATTATTGACTTGGAAGAGTTCTTTGCATATTCTGGATAGTCGTCTTATTAGATATCTAATTTGAAATATTTTCTCCCAGTGATTTGTCTTTACATTTCCTTTATGGTGTTATTTTTTTTAAAAAGTATTTTAAATTTGAGAGTGTTTAATTTATTATTTTTCTTTTTTGTGTGTGATTTTGTCATAATATCTAGAAAACTCATTATCTAATCTAAGATCACAACATTTTTCTCCAAGAATTTCATAATTTTATTTCTTGCATTTAGGTGTATGTTCCATTTTGAGAGTTTTTTGTATGATTAGAGTTAGGGGTCTAACTTTGTACTTTTTTTGTAGATATCCAACTTCCCCAGCACTATATTTTTGATCTAAGTTCATGAAGGATATTAGATGTAATGTTCTTTCCTTGCAGTGTTCAAGTGTGTGTCAATTTTTATAAAAGTACAAATTCTGCAAATATACAGAAAACATATTTCTTATAAAAATATTTGGAAACTTGATGGAATTGCATTAAATTTTCAGACCAAATTGCAGAGTATTGTGATATTAGCAATATTATGTCTTTGAACATTGGATGTTTATTCACTTCTGTTTTAAGTATTTTTAATTCATTCATCATAAAAGACTTGCACTTTTTTGGTTAAATTTATTCCTAAGTGTTTCTTTTTGATGCTATTATGAGTGGAATTATTTTCTTAATTTTATTTTCATGCAATGAATAACTGAATGTTGTATGTTTACCTGGTAGCTTATGATCTTCTTGAACTCATTTATTTGTTGCAGTGCATTCTCATGAATTCTTGACAGGCTTTTTTTTTTTTATAAAAATTATGTTTCATATAATAGAAGACAATTCTAATTCGTTTCCAATGTTAAATATTTTATTTATTCTTCTTAAGTCATTTCTCTGTCTAATATTCATAACTCTATATTAAATAGAGTGGTAAAAGTGGATTTTTTTTATTTGTTCTTGGATTTTGAGGAAAAGCTTCTAGCCTTTTACCATTAAGTATGATATTAACTGTAGTTTTTTATAGGTGCTCACTTACAAGTCTGGGAAGTTCCTTTCAATTCCTAATGTGTTAGGAGTTTTACAATAAATAGTTGTTGGATATGTCTAATATATTTCTGTGTCTATTGAAATAATCTTTTTGTTGCTCTTTATTCTATTAACACTGTGTATTGTGTTAACTGATTTTTGGATGTTAATTTAACACAACATTTGTGAAATACTCTCATTTGGTCATGGTGTTAATCATTTTCATACGATTCAGGATAAAGTTTGGTAAAAATTTTTTGAGGATGTCTGTGTCTGCACACATCAGGAATGTTCATTCTTATTATTCTTTACATGTGATTCTTTTGTCTGGCTCTGTATCAAGGTAGTATGGGAACATAAGGGTTGTGAAAAATTCGTATTGATTCTTCACTATATTTAGTAGAATTTATCATGTAAGTCATTTAGTTCTAGATTTTTCTTTATAGATTTTTTAAATTATTTAAATTTCCTTAATTGTTATAGGCATAGCCATATATATTTCTTGAGTTTACTTTGATAATGTGTGCCTGTCAAGGTATTTATTTCTCTTATGTAGTATTCCATGTTTCTAGATTTTCTACACAATTGTCATAGAAAATTCAGGAAGTTTGATGTAGAAGAATGAGGCTTTGATGTAATTAATGAATGACTGAAAGTTTCCTCTGACATAGGATGGAGAATATGACTATAACTCCTGTACTTAATATTATAATATTCTTATCTATTGTGTGAATCAAATGAGTTGTTAGATCTAAAGGAAAAGAGTGAAGCATGCCATTTGATTTTGGATTTTATCAAGACAGCTCATTGGCCTACCTCCTCCTTTAAATCAATATTTAGATAGAACAGAAAATACAAATTTTATTAAGAACAAATACAAAATAATTAGGTAAATGAAGAATGGTATGCAGAAATAAACTTTGATTAAATCAGAGTGTTTACTTAGCCCTCACAATGTGTTAGAGCCTAT
>NW_007748718.1:11167-11624 GCF_000696425.1 Galeopterus variegatus
ACACCAAGGTGAAATGAGTGGACTGTGAAAGCCTCTGCAACAATGACTAAACAGCAATGGAGAGATACTAGAAATATGAAAAACCAAGAAAGTATGATACCACCAAAGGAATGTAATAACTCTCAAGTTCTAGATCCTATAAAACAGGAAGTCCTTGAAATGACTGACAAAGAACTTTGAGCAATAATTTTAAGGAAACTAAATGAGATAGAAGATGACTCAGGTAGACAACACAGCAAAATGAGAAAAAGTATATAGAAACTGAAAGAGGAAATGTACAAAGAAATCAATGCCCTGAAAAAAAATGTAGCAGAGTTTGTGGAGCTGAAGGATTCATTCATTGAAATAAAAAAACACAACAGCAGGCTAGAAAAAGCCGAAGAGACAACTTCTGACCTTGAAGATAGCCTGTTTGAAATAACACAGGTAGACCAAAAAAAAAAAAAAAAAAAAAAAA
>NW_007748719.1:0-1045 GCF_000696425.1 Galeopterus variegatus
ATTTTATCAATGCCTTCTCTCAACCCTCCAATATCCCTTGACTTTCTGTCTTGTCTCCTTCCGCTTAATTATTCAGCTTCTCAAAAGAGTGATTTTATGTTGATGCCTTTATTTTCTTAATGTCTCTTTCCTCCCGAGTTGTGACAATGGAGCTGCCTAAGGGGGATTAGTGAGAAATTAATTAAGGGTCACAAAGATTGATTATGTTTTGTAAACATGAGTACACTAATTATCCTAATTTGATCACCACACATTGCACACATGTATTGATATTCAAATCTGTACCGCACAAATATATATAGTCAATTATGTTTCAATAAAAAGACTCAATATATAATAAGTAAAAAAATAATAAATAAATAAATAAATAAACAACCCCTTCTTCCTAAGAAGTATAAAAAACAATTGTATTAGTCTGTGTGGGCTGCCATAACAAATACCACAGGCTGGATGGCTTCAACATCAGAAATTTATTTTTTCCACATTTCTGGAAGTGAGAAGTCCAAGATCAAGGTGCTGGCAGGGTTGTTTTCCTCAGAGGCCTCTCTCCTTGGTTTGCAGGTGGCCACCTCTTTCTGCCTCTTACACGGTCATCCCTCTGTGCACGTGCACTTTCAATGTCTTTCTGTGTGTCCTAGTCTCCTCTTCTTATAAGGACACCAGTTATATTAGATCGGGGGCTACCCTAACAACCTCATTTTAACCTCATTACCTGTTTAAAGGACTTATCTCCAAATATAGTTGCATTCTGAGGCACTGAAAGTTAGAGCTTCCAACCTATGAGTTTTGTGGTACACAGTTCAACCCATAGCAATACTCGCATTAAATCACTGAGCATGTAGTTTAATGGAAAAAAAAAAAAAAACACAATTTGCCAAAAGCAAACCTCTCTTACACACACATAAAAATATGGAGGCTACATAGTATTGATAACATGATTTTAAAGATCATTTCGGATGAAACAATTATCTAATAACCCCTTCCTTTTATGGTATACATTACAAAACCAAAATTATCACAAAAAGCATAAAATAAATGGATCCCC
>NW_007748719.1:6493-12759 GCF_000696425.1 Galeopterus variegatus
CAGCTTGTCCTCATATTGTTGAAATTGTTAGAAAATAATAATAATAATAATAATAATAATACAGTTAATCTGTCAGACCTCAATTTTTAATTCCTAGAGTAGAAATTTGACATAATTTTCCTCAAGATTTTAGTAGCGCTCTTTTTTTTTTCTTTCTGGTATTTTATCTCATGTATTTCAAAATAAACATACTAAATACTGGNAACTAGAAATAGAAGTGGACTTCCCAAACTTTATCAAGAGCTTTTTACCAAAAATCTACAATTAAATCATACTTAATGCTGACAGACAATACTTTCCCCTCAGATTGGAACCAAGGCAGAGATGTCTGCACTCACCACGCCTATTAGACACAGCACTGAATGTTCTAGCCAGCACAATTAGACAGGAAAAAAAGCAAGATATACAGATTGGAAAGGAAGAAATAAAACTGTCCCTATTTACAGATTGCACAACTGTCCATGTAAAATTTAAGGGCATCTACAGAAGTCAAAATTACTTCAGTAAGTTCACAGGAGAAAAGATCTACAGTCTAAAACCCATCACATGTCTATAAACTAACAACGCATATGTGTAAACAGACATTAAAAAGATAATACCTTTGCCATTGCTCCAAAGAAAATGAAATATTTAGGCATAAATCTTACAAAACTTTTACAGAAATCTGTGTGATGGGCATTACAAAACGTTGATGAAAGAAATGAAAGAAGAACTAAATACATTCAGAAACATACTTTGTTCATAGTGTGGAAGTGCCAATACGGCAAAAATGTCAGCTGTCTCCAAATTGATCTACGGAGTTAATGAGAATCTTATCAAAACTCCAGCAAGCTTTTTTGTGTGTGTGTGCACATAGACCAGATTATTTTAAAATCTATATGAAAAGGCACAGACCCTGGAGTAGCTACAACATTTATTGAAGAAGAATATTGGATACTAAGCTTTAGTTTATAGTTACAGTAATGTAAACAGTGTGGTATTGGTGGATATATGACAGGTTGATGAGTGGAACAGAACAAAGAACCCAGAAATGGAGCCACGCAAGTATATCCAAGTCCTTTTTTACAGAGGTAGAAAAACAAGTGAAGGAGGAAGGATAGCCTTTTCAACAAGTGGTATTGGAGAAAATGGACATCTGTAGGCCAGCAAATGTCAGCCTAAATCTCATACCATACACTCTACTTAACTGAATGGATCGTAAAGTTAAATATAAAATTTAGTACTATAAATCTTTTAGAAGGAAAATTCTAGGAAGAAATCTTTAGGATCTAGGGCTAGACAAAGAGTTCTTAATTCTTATTTATTTATAGGTGTTTTTAGTGAATTTTTGCTTTCAATGATAGATGAATGTGCACCTTCACTTAATCTGAGAAATAGGAAAAGTATTCAAAGTGCTCTTTCAGGTTTACAGACAAATCACATGGATTGATCACTCATCATAAACCCATAGGTGATCAGTAGCAGAGCCATCAGTGTTCTCCTGAGAGGAAAACTTTCTTCACGCTCATGAAATTTTTGGAGAATTAGAGGTGGAACTGGGGGGGGGGCCAGAGTGAGCTGGAGATGTTGCCAGTGGAGGGGAACAGCTAGGGAATCCCCCAAACCGAAGGACAGGCAGACCTGGGTGAAACTGGAGAGAAGTAGAATAGCTGGGTTTCTAATCTACTGATTAATTGTGAAGGGCCGTGTTGTGTAGAATAATGAAGCAGTACTTCCTAGGGAAGAAATAATGAAATAGTTAATGCAAATCTAAGGATGTCGAAATGCATAAACATACGTACACATGAACACACTGAAATATACAAATGTGTGTGTATGTGGGTATTTGTCTTTTTTTTTTTTTTTTTGCCACTGGCCAGTATGGGGATCTTAATCCATGACCTTTTGCTAACCAGCCAGCTATACATGTGTACTTGTAACTGGAGGAAAATTGCTAGGCAGGAAGCATGCAGTCATATTTTTCTACTCTCTCTTTTACACGTCTTTCAAAAAGTTTTGAAACATTTTCAATAATTCAAAAATAATTTTTAAGCAGGAAAGAATGCATGCTGAATTCCCTATCCCTTCTATTTTACATAGATTGTTAACAAGCAACTGGTTCTACAGACTTTTCAGCATATTTAAGTAAACAAGGAATAGTTGCTCCTTATTAATAGAACAGTAGGTTTCCAATAGATGTAGCTCTTGCAAGTTGCATATTTAAATTATTTTAAAGAAATACCTTCTTTTAGAATAGTTTTTTGTTGTTGTTTTTAATTAATTTGTATTGTAATAGAATTTTTGAAGTAAAATTGCTTTTTAATTAGTATTCTGTAAACACCTAAGTTTTACATTGAAGAATTTACAAAGCTTCAAGGATATTCACCTGTGGCCTATAAAATGTGACTTAGATTTAATAATTTAGAAGATTCCTTGCACCATTTAGATTGAAGTTTTAATGCTATTTTATTTTTACACATTCTTCTGAAAACATTATATTGACTACTTGAATGAGTTAAGGCCATTTTAAAAATGGCATTACACTGGTGTGATTTATTATACATAAGGTAGATTCAAAAGCATTGATTCCTGTGTCCATTCATTAAGTTTTTTTGAAACACTTTTGAACAGGTGCTAGAGTAAGTACTGGGGATGTGGTCGGGCAACCTCACCCTGGGCCCACAGGGAGCCTGCCGCCTGCTGGAAGAAACATGTCCAGGTGGCTGTCATAATGAAGAAGTGCAAGGAGTCTGGAGAATAGAACTGAGCTCTTTGGGGGAGTCAGAGAAGGCTTTCTGGAGTAGGCAGAGCTCAGGGCAAGAGTTGGAGCATGGGTGTACATCCTGAGGACCAGAGTCAACTGGGTAAGAAGAGATCATTCCAGTATTCATGACATGCAGCAAAAGACCAGGAGCACATCTGTGAACAAGGTGAACCTAGAACAAGTTGGGTTTATTGCTCACCGCAATGAGAGAAGAGGACACACGCCATGAGGAACCATGGAGTGTCTCCATAGGACAGTGTTAGAAAAGGCCTATTAGAGAATTTAGTCTTTGGATGATTTGGGGGAGTTGGCGGGGGGGTTGTCATTCTAGATTGGAGGCTGTCTGAAAGCAAAGACAATTCTGTGATTCAGTATGTCAATAAATCTTATCTCTAGGAGGGCAGACTATGGCCAGGAAAAAGTCATTACTGATAAAGAAGTATCACTCATTTTGACCAAGTGAGTGGACTGTTCAGTATGTTTTGGGTGGCACAGTGACTTTGTTTTTTCTCTGTACCTAGAAGACATGACAGGTTCTCTTCATTTTGTCTCACTTCATCATGGTCTCAGAGTAACAGGTGACATTGGTGCCCTGCTGTCACCTCTCCCAGGGTGACAGAGACGCAAAGGATTATTCAAAGCCCATTTCTTCAGAGCAGTGAGAGGCCCAGAAGGGGTTAATCACAGGAGCAATTCCTTCAAGAGAGAAGCTTTCCTAGGAATAACCCCCCAATCAGGTTTTCTCTCAGTTTTTCTTGTCCAGGGCAGAAAGTTACAGAAAAGGAACACAGGTGGTAACAAAAAGAACAATGAGATAATCATCATAGCAACAACTTAGTTCCCTAAGAAACTCAAAGAAACAGCTGAAGATGAGATGAGGAACATCCCCCAACCATCGACCTTGAAGCCTTTAGCTCACATACTTTCCCATCATTAGGTTCAGCTGCACCAAGGATGACTGCCCTTAGAGCAAGCATTTTTGCTGTGTTACAGTTTTTGTTTTGTTTTTTTTTTAACCTACAACAGAAACATTTAGTCTTGGGAAAGTTTTCTGTTTTTCCCAAGCTTAGCATTTCTATGTGCAATTCTAAAAAGTTAGGCTATACCTTAAACTACAGGGCTTTGGCCCTGCTAAAACGAAGGGCTCTCACCCTACTAAGCTACAACCTGTGCTAAGGGCTTTGGCCCTTCTAAAAATTAAGGACTGTAGTCCTACTAAGCTATAAGTTAGACCCTGTGAAATACATGTGCTTATTAATGTTAGTATCCTGCACACCCTGCAATACCTTGCTGTGAGTACCAGGACTATTTCTGGACATGAGCAGCTGCTCTTGTTTCTTCTCTCCAGAAAAGGAAACCATGAGGGAGACTTTTAGCTTCAATTTAGAGACATAATTTTAGAATTTGAAAAATCAATGAAGAAATAGAGATCTTCTAGTCAAACTCACTCAATACATGAAGGAAGAAACACGAAGAGTGAAGTGCTTTGTGGGCTTTAATGTACCTTCTACTATGGGCTTAACTTTCTTGCTCGCAACTTCTGTTTATATTATGTTATATTTTGATGTTGTAAAAATTTGTAAACGTTAGGGGCCGGCCCGGTGGTGCACTTGGTAGAGTGCGGCGCTTGGGAGTGTGGCGGCGCTCCCGCCGAGGGTTCAGATCCCATATAGAGACCGGTCCGCTCACTGGTTGAGCGCGGTGCGGGCGCGACACCGAGGGTTGCGATCCCGTTGCTGGTCGTGGTGCGGGCGTGGCACCGAGGGTTGCGATCCCGTTACCGGTCACGAAAAAAGATAAAAAGGAAAAAAAAAAATTCGTATACGTTAGACTCACCAGTAAGATTTTGGTTTATTCACTGTGCCACAAATAATGTCGCAGCTTGGACCTGTTGATTCCCTTTACTTAGGATTTCAAGCTTTATTAGTCCTGGAGTTGCTGGTACAAGCCATGGAGTAAGTGTTCTGATTCACCTCCCCAGTCCTGTCCCTTCAGAAAACCAGTGAATATCAATGAGAGATAATATAAAATGAAGACGTTTATAAAAGCACTTTAAAGTCTGCTTGTAATTTGAATACAGAGTGTTTTAATAAACAAGAACTTGACCACTGAAAAACTATTCATATATGAATTAAGAGAAAAGGTGTTACCCCAATAAAAATAACAGGAATGATAACCTATGAAACCAGTAGGATGACATTAAAGATCAGGTGGTCAGGTGTAACTGTAGAGGTCATCAAGTGTTTCCTTTTTTCAAGTTGTAATTTACAGTTTTTTTCCACCACCCTTTTGCATCAATGAAGACAGAATTGTGGTCCAGTGAAATACCTCATTTGATGGCCATGTCTCAGAGCAGGTTGCAAGATTCCTGTTCATTCACTCGGTCTTTTAGTGACATCTGGCTTCCCCTTGACAAGTTCATCTGACCACCCCACAATGTTGGAGTTCACAGAGTGTGGGAAATAGTGATATACCTACTGTAGAAGATTACTAGGTAATGTACGTGGTGTACAGTGGATAGGCTAGTGTAGATTTTTATTTCAATTCACTTTTTATGTCTAGTGATTTGTCCAAGAAATTGATTTTGGTCTCAGAACTGAACTACTTCTCTTTCTCCACTTGTTCTTCAGACATCATCTTTCAGTGGCAAGTGTAGCTACAGGGGCAGCCTTCTTTAAATCTGGATTATTAATTACATAATCTTATCTCACAACCACTGAAGTAATGCCATGGAAGAGTGTGCCCATGCTCAAGCTTGTTCACTGTGATTGCGTGGCCTGGTAGCTAGGACTGTTTCTCAACATTTGCCAATTTGTGAGTATGATCAGTGGATATGGACCGTAGGAATGTTGATCTGATATTTGATTTTTGTCCACTATTTTTAATACCCCTACCTGACTAGTCAAGCCAGTATAGCCACTACATGTAGTTGACCTAGTTCATCAGAGTTCATTTTTCTTTTCTTTACCCAGAAATGCTTACATGATCCAAAACAAACGTATTCTAGTTGATTTTCCATATATGAAAGTGAAGTGTTTTTTTAAATTAGTAAATAAGACTATTGCTTTCACACTTGCGCCCATCTTTCAAAAGCAATAGGATATTTGTAACAATGCACTGTACATGTAAACCATTCTTAACTGCAAGCCCTCTCTCGGGTTCTCCTGGGTGCGGTATGTGCTGCTGGTCACCAGTCTCTGCTAGATGCTGCCTGAGGTTCCACTGCTCTGTGCCCCGTGCCCCACGCTCCCTGCCCCCAACTCCCTGCCCACTGTCGCCTGCAGCTCTGCCCACCCTGGAAGGCCCTGAGCTTCTTGCACTAGGTTCTACTTGATTCTGACCCCTCATTTTGCTCCACCCGACACAGCCTTTCCCCACTAACTTGGAGTCCTTTGTGGCCCACAGCTATGTAGTTTCTGCAGGCGAGTGCAGGGAGATTGGTCCACTTACCTCTGTTTCCCACCCTTCACCTGCAAGGTGGCGCTGATCAGAGATTAAGAATCTAATGGCTCTTCTAATGTGT
>NW_007748719.1:14232-15009 GCF_000696425.1 Galeopterus variegatus
TGAGATGCAGTAGAGGAAGCTTTTGGTCTGAGTCAGCAGATGTAGAAACCAAGTATCTGTGTATTTTGGAGAATGTCTCTGTGCCTCAGGGTCTCCATTTGTTAATTAGGTGACTAGGCTGGAGAAGAGACTTAAAGCATGATCAGTGTTTGATAATGGCTCTTCCTCCTCCTCTCACTCTCTTTCCATTTCCACTTCTGCTCCTCTCCTCGCCTTCTTTACCTGAAGTCGCTGGTGAGTCCTCAGCCAGGGTTAGGAGGTGAGGTGGTGGCAAAGGGCAGGGTCGTGCCTGAGCAAAAGAAGGAGGTAACAGCATGCAGTGCTGCCTTGGTTCNAAGGGCAGGGTCGTGCCTGAGCAAAAGAAGGAGGTAACAGCATGCAGTGCTGCCTTGGTTCATACTTAAATTATGCACAGGTCTTTCAGATGGTGCCCTGGCCATGGTGAACAGACCTAGACCTTTGTGTCCTTCCTGATCTACCTTCTGCAAATCGTTCCATCAGACGGCCTTGTGGGAGCCCTTCCAGCTTTCGTAGCCNAGACCAAGATAGTACAAAAATAGACAACCACAGACCAATATCTCTCATAAACTTAGGCATACCATCTACACCAAAATATTAGGAAATTGAACACAGCAAAGTATATAAAAATAATTACACACATGACCAAGTGAGATTTGTTTCAAGTATCGTGCACGGCCGATTCAACATTCAAAGCTCAATCGATGTTGTACACTATACCAATAAGCTAAAGAAAAGTCATTTGTGTAAATTGATGCA
>NW_007748719.1:18056-18320 GCF_000696425.1 Galeopterus variegatus
AAGCCTCTTGTGAGATCTCTCTAAGTGGGAATCTGTCAGATGTGTTTATGTTGTTTCTGTTAGATATTTCTGTATGTTGTCTCTGTCAGAGGTCTCTGTGTAGAGTCTCTGCAGGTTTCTGTGTGGGTCTCTGTCAGAGGCCTCTGTGGAGGTCTCTCAGTTGGATCTCTCAGGTGTCTCTCTCAGTTATAGCTCTGTCAGAGGTCTCTGCAGAGGTCTCTCAGCTGGGTCTCTGTCAAAGATATCTGTCAGTGGTCTCTGTGG
>NW_007748720.1:0-520 GCF_000696425.1 Galeopterus variegatus
TAGATGACAAGGTCCAAGAGGACTGCTCGCCCCTGCAATGCCAGCCCAAGCACAGTGTTGAAGGCCGCTGTCAACCCTGGCTGCTCCTCGGTCACCTGGCACCTGGATTCCACCTCCAGAGACTCTAATGTAAGTGGTATGGAGGGGTAGAGGTCAGAAGTTGACAGCCATTTAAAACGCCCTGGGGATACTGACGGGCAGTCAAGGTTGAGGGCACTACCAAACAGAGTATACTTAAAACTCCTGGCCGCGTTGACAGAAGTATNTTTTCTCTATTAAAGATAGAGAGGACAGATTTAGAAATGAAATGGCTCCCAGCGGCAAGAAGTCTTCTTCCATATGTCGTAAGCCACGGCAGAGGAAAAGAACCAGCTGCTAGGATAACAAATTGAAAGGTCCTTTTGACATAGCCTTTTTGGCCTGTCTAATCTAAAAAAGACAGATCATTCATTGTGAGATGAATAGAATCTATTATAAAATAGAAGAAACAAGAAGAGAGACCTTAACCCAACTCTTAGGT
>NW_007748720.1:6238-6861 GCF_000696425.1 Galeopterus variegatus
CTAACCAGTGAGGGCAGGGGGGGGAATAGATACCAAAAAAATTAGGTAATCGTTCCCTTAGTCATTAAGCATTCCTAAAATGCACTAAAGTGACATGGATGCATGACGTAACAGATGGAGAGAGAAATCCTTGCCTTTCAGGTCTTTCACATCGCCCTCTCTGCAGTTGTGCATGAGCTGAAGGGTCCGCTTGTGCTGGGCTCCAATACACTGCCAAGCAGGGTCACCGGGTGCGTGAAGGTCGGACAGATACCTGAGAAAGCAAGTCNGACATGGATGCATGACGTAACAGATGGAGAGAGAAATCCTTGCCTTTCAGGTCTTTCACATAACCCTCTCTGCAGTTGTGCATGAGCTGAAGGGTCCACTTGTGCTGGGCTCCAATACACTGCCAAGCAGGGTCACCGGGTGCGTGAAGGTCGGACAGATACCTGAGAAAGCAAGTCCGAGATCGACAAAGTAAGCTTCCTCTGTTGCAAACGAGGCCAAAAGGAAAAGCTAACATATTTTAAAATCATCACTTAAAAAAAAAACCTAAAACTTTATAAATAAGTAAAGCACCTGTCAATATTACTCTTTAACGTTCAGTTCTCAATAAAATATATTAAAATTTCTTTTCATGC
>NW_007748720.1:8874-9222 GCF_000696425.1 Galeopterus variegatus
TCATCTGGAATGTAAATATAGTGAATCGTACATTGTGCCTGTTCTTCCCAAAGAACACGTGACTTTATTCTCTCCTGCTGGGGATAATTTATTTCAGCATTCTCCCCAGATGGGCTTGTGTTGCCTCCAAATACTTCTGCAACACTGTCTCCTGACACTTTCACAGAACCCTCGGGTTCAGTATTAGTAGTAGAACACAGAAGCATTCTTTTAGGGAAGCTGCTTCCTTTTAATTTTTAAACGACTGAATAGGAATGTGCATGGTCCATTACAAGTGCTCTTTCCCTGGCAAATCGATAACAAACTTGTTTGCTTGGCAACTTTTTAAAATTATGTTTCTTCAGTATG
>NW_007748720.1:11341-11620 GCF_000696425.1 Galeopterus variegatus
GTGCTCCTTGTGGGTGATGCTGCTGTGCTGCCAGTGACAACAGCTCATGCTCCACTTACTCCTGATCACCAGGACACAGGTCTGAATGTGGACACACATCCGTTCCACAACTGCACACACAGCAGCTTCCAGACCAGACGCTCCTTCCATGCATGGAGACTATTTTCAATGGTCACATGCTGACTACAGCCAAATGCATAAGTATATACAGTCAATTATTTTTTATAACCACTGAATATTCAGTAAACTTCTCTAATTCAAAAGGAGAAGCCATTAAGT
>NW_007748721.1:0-484 GCF_000696425.1 Galeopterus variegatus
AATACTACCCGGTTATATAAGCAAAAATGATATCCTATCATTTGCAGCAGCATGGATATAAATGAAATCAGCAAGGCATAAAAAAGATAAATACCACATGATATCACTCATATTTGGAATCCAAAAAAAAAAGTGCTTCTCATAGAAACAGAAAGTAGAAAAATGGTTACCAGAGGCTGGGGAAGGGGAGGAAAAGTGCTGGACTAATGGNCATGGTGCTGACAACACCAAGTCAAGGGTTAAAATCCCCTTACCTGTCATCTTTTTTATTTAAAAAAAAAGCTGGCCCATTTATAATAGTGACCAAAAAAATAAAATACCAAGAATAGAGTTAACCATGGAAGTGAAAGATCTCTACAACAAGAACTATAAATAACTGCTGAAAGAAATTAGAGAGGACACAAAATGATGTAAAGGCACTCGGTGCTCTTGGATTGGAGGAATTAACATTGTGAAAATGTCCATATTACTCAAAGCAATGTAC
>NW_007748721.1:5970-6454 GCF_000696425.1 Galeopterus variegatus
ATTTAATAAATGTTTGTCAAATCAAAGTTCTGCCATTGATGAGTAAAGTGACCAGCTTTTCTAGTCAGGTAAATTGACCTGGTGGTTTCTCCCAGCACTTAAGAGTCCCAGGATGGGACAGGGGTCAGCAGGAGCAGGAGATGGCCAAGGTCCTGGCTGCCAAGGGGTTCAAGTCAGGACCTCTATACAGCACGGCTGCTGTGATTTCATGCTACAGGATGACACAGTGGGCAGATGGGAATTCAACAAACATTACCAGGGATACAGCTGCAAACCAGACAGATGTGGGATTCTAACCTAAGGATAAAACCACCAACACTGAGGTCAACGAGAGGTGCTGAAGGCCCAACAAGGTGCAAATAAAAACTTTGGTCAGATGGCTTATCATGCAAGCCTGATCACCATGGGGCCAAGGGAGAGTCTACCTACATTGAGTAAGTCTCTGATAAACTGTTATCACTTTCACTGGATCGTAACCTTAAAA
>NW_007748721.1:8362-9292 GCF_000696425.1 Galeopterus variegatus
GGGAGTTAATTACCTCAGTGAGTCCTCAAAAAACCAAAAATTAAACAACCCTAAGAGACTGGTTTGCCAGAGGCAAGAGGAAGGGGGTGGACTCCTGCCTCAAGGTTGCTCCAGCAAAGGAACCGAACCGTGGGCAGCCTCCACAGTGGCCACCCGAGGTGGCATGACGGACCTGACGCTGAGGGCTGAGGCGCCCAGGCCCCACCTAGTCGTCTGCGACAATACACACTGTTTACTGAACACAGCTCCCACCAGGCACTGCACACACATTCACGATCCCGCTTTGCCCTCATTAAGGCACCGTTGCAGGAGTGATACCCATTTGAGGATAAGGAAACTGAGGCTCTGAGAGAGTGAAGGGAAACGGTCTCCCCGCTGAGCATGAGAGCTGAGCCAGGCCTGTCCTGGCCCAGCAAGGCCACGGCTGCATCTCTTCTGCCTTCCCTCTGCACCTCTTTGCCATTCATGACAGGGGCGGGTGCCGTTTGATGGGCAAGATCGGTCTCCCCATTGTGCAGGTTGGCTGCGAGCCAGGATAGGCTTTGGAGACAGTCAGACTTGGGTTCAAATTGACTTTCTGCTTTTGCCTGTGGGGCCCTGCGCAAGTGACCTCATCTTTCAAAGCCTCCATTTCTCCATCTAGAAATTAGGAAGAACAGTAGGACCAATTCTGCAGTGACAAGGACATGATCTCATGGCTGGGCATGGTGGCTCAGCTTCCTCGAGGCTCAGGGTCTATCTTTAGAGAGGAGAAAAGAATGCATGGGCTGGCGGGGGCAGTCCTCACTTCAGTCAGCAACGTAACGCCAGCTGGAGCAGGACAGGCTTGAGTGGTTCACTTGTGGGCTTATTAACATCTGATGACAAAGGGGAAGTCCTTCAGGCTGACAAAGGGCTCAGAGGAGCTGCATGACAGCATGAAAATCAGGG
>NW_007748721.1:10884-11619 GCF_000696425.1 Galeopterus variegatus
TGAATGCATGAAAGAGCTTTGTCCAGCACTTGGTCATCATCTGCTGAGGCAGCAAATATTTCTTCCCTTTAGGATTTGCCTGATCAGTTGAGAAGGCAGAAACAGGTCCTAGGTATAATTCACAGACACTCAGCTACATAGTGCCTGGCCTCAACACTGTGTAACACACTTTGAAATATTTACTGGAAAATTTATTCTTTGTTTTGCTGCTTCTGTTTGCAAAGGACTTGCAAGTTTCTGGAAAGGAGGGTGTAGCAGGAAGGTAGGTAAAAATGCACTTAGATGCCCAGACATAACTTAGAGGTGGGTTTGGAAATCATCCCAGGATTTGCTTTGACTGGCCAGGTGTTTGCTCAGACAGGGCGGATGCCAGCACATGCTACTGGGTAATGAGGTTACTGTCAATATCTGGGATGGCCACTGCTTTCCCAGGTGGAAAATCCTTGGCTCCGGAGCCTGGCAGCCGATGGTTGAGTTCCAGCTTCCCCACTCAATCCCTCACTAGCCATGGAACCCTGGGCAACACACTCAATCTTAGTGCCTCTGTACTAGTTTCCTAATACAGAAAAGGGTCCCAAAGTAACCACACCTATGAGATTACATCTGTAAAGGAGACGTGTGGTATTTGGTTTATGGAAAGTATTCAGTAAACAGAAGCCATTATTGCTATTTTATTAGAACTAAGGATGCCAAATAGCGTCAGCCTGTGTGTCTAACCAGGCTGCATCCTGACAA
>NW_007748721.1:14642-15780 GCF_000696425.1 Galeopterus variegatus
GCGAGTCGAGGAATCGAGGAGGGACACACCAGCCAACGGCACTCAGAGCCCCTGGCCCAGACCCGTCACACCCAAGGCCAGCGTGGGGCTCCCCCCTGTTCCAAGAGTTGCTTCCTGCAAAAGCCAGGGCCCCAGGACAGGAAGGGACTCCCGGAGGTGGGACTCAGTTCAGTGACACTGCCGCCGTGTACAAACAGCTGAGCACCCACTCAGGGCCATGCTGGAAATATGGAAGGCAAGATGAACTCCATTACCTTCAGCTGCTCACAGCCCAGCAGGGAGGCAGATAAGAAACAGCCTGGGGTGGGCAAGGGTGCAGTCAGGGAAGGCTTCCTGGAAGGGGTGATGTCTGGGCTGGGTCTTGAAGAATAAGTAGGAGCTGGCCAGGTGAATGGGGAAGGGAAGCGGCGAGGGGGGCAAGGCCTTGATCCTAAGGGGAGCTGTGAACCAGGTGAAAGAACCTGGGCTTCCTCCTGAAGGCTGGAGTTACGTGATTAGATGTGCCCTGTGGGGAAGGCAATGAGGAGGAGGGCAGGGCTGCCAGGGGAGATGAGGAGACCAGGACTCTGACCTGCAAGTAAGTGCCCCACCAACAGCAGAGCAGTGGCTGCCCCGGAGCCAGGTGAGAGTCTTGGGGGAGTCTCACTCTGGCACCTGGGGATCAAAGCTGGATCACCCTAGGGAAGGGCACTGAGAGGCATGTGGCTATCGTTGGGTATTTGGGGGCAGGAATTGACTGGGAATTGCTGTACAAGGGAAAGGGGGAACATGAGAACTTTTCTGTGGAAGAAAAATTGGGTTCTAGGACTGAGAAAAGGCACTTGAGGCATGGTGACACTTTTGTGGAAATCCAGGAAGCTCAGACACTGAAGCAGCTGGGTCAGGTAGAGAGAGGGACACCGCCTGCCGAAACCCCTTAAAAATCTTTTTAATTTTTTGAGAAAGATTTCTGACCATGCCACTCTCTTAGTTAAAACTAAGCAGTAAGGGCCGGCCCCGTGGCTCACTCGGGAGAGTGCAGTGCTAATAACACCAAGGCCACGGGTTCGGATCCCTATATAGGGATGGCCAGTTTGCTCACTGGCTGAGCGTGGTTCGACAGCACCAAGCTAAGGGTTAAGATCCCCTTACTGGTCAT
>NW_007748721.1:16828-17532 GCF_000696425.1 Galeopterus variegatus
CAGCTAATAAATATTTGAACACTGACTATGCGCCTGGCATCGTGTTAGTTCTATTTTGTTGCTAGATGGTACAGTTCTGTCTTCACGACATCCCCGCCAGAAGGTACTAGTACTAGCTGCAGAAGAAACACAGAAGTGTGGGGATTGGCAGGGGAGAGTCCTCTCCAGAACTGGCAGCCTTGTCCCAATTAGGCAGTGCTACCTCTGGAGGGACAGAGTTGAGCTGACCCTCATTGTTCAATGCAAAGTGCTGATTTAAACAGACGGTGTTCACTGCAAAATTAAATTAGCATTCAATCAGAAGTGAATTAAAAATTCATAGTTCCAGGCAAGAGTGGCAAACAAAATTTGAAAACAGGATTTTTAACCTTTGTTATGTTCTTCGCTCAACTTGTACTGCTGGGCTAGGGCCTCTTGGTTTCTGGACATGCCTTGTGTCTGAGGGCAGAATGAATCCAGAGGCATCTCTCCCTGAGCAGGAGAAGGCACCTGGTGGCACCGGGCCAGGATCAAGAGGCCTCTGCAGGAGACGCTGGCCAATTCCTGGCTGCAACAGAAAGGGCCACAGCTGCGAGTCAGGGCCCCGCTCGTCTTCCTACGGCTGAGTCCCTTGTCTTGGAGCCCCTGTCGTACCTGCCCTGACTCCTTTATAGGACCATGGAGAGAATCCTGTGAGATGAGGTCACAGCAAGGGATGATGTGAG
>NW_007748721.1:18983-19674 GCF_000696425.1 Galeopterus variegatus
AGTTGTCTGGCCAAGCATCTGGCAGGGATCCCACCCCCTGCAGCCCAAAAGCCTGGCCACCCGAGAGGGCTGGCAGGGGGAGCCGGCTGCAGCCTCAGAGTCAGCCTTTCGGAGCAGGCGGACCGTGACAGCTCAATCTATCAAGGCACCCTGCTTCCGTGAGGGTGTCAGTTTGGGGAAGTTTCTTCCAGTAAAGTTTCCATGAGGTAGACTTCTGGTTGAGGCCACCGGGGGTCGGCCCAAAACAAAACTATGAAGTCCTCTTGTTCTCCCACCTCTGCCTGAGCCCTACTTGCCACCCAGACCCCGTGCCTCTCTTCCTTCAAATAACTGGTGACAGCTTAAGTATTACCTGTTGTAGGAGAGGGTGGCACTCTTAACAGGAATCAAAATCTAGTAGTTAGAAGAAGTGCTTTCCAGTTTGCTTTGCTTTCTAGAAGGAAAACCCAGCTCTTCACAGTACAGGAGAAAGATCACAAACCTGGGAAGTCAAAGGCCAGCAAGACCCTGCTGTGCATGTCTGAGCAGCACCTGGGCTTCAGTCGCCCCTCTCTAAAATGAGGAAGCTGGACGAGGTCCCAGGTGTGACCACCTCGGGTTCTGGAACCATACAGACAAGAGCATAATGCTCTAAAATGTGGACAGATTTGAAAGTACTTCCTGGTAAGCAACAAAGTCTTTTTAAAGCGCT
>NW_007748721.1:21759-22142 GCF_000696425.1 Galeopterus variegatus
AATAAAATAGATTTTTAGAAGCAATTGGATGAGTTTCAAAGGTTTTGGCAGACCGCAGTGGCCATCTGCTCCCCAGTTTAGGCTGCAGGTATAACGTGGGCTATTTCCCACCAAGCCGCTGAAATGCTGTGTGTTCAGGTGTGTGAGATCCAGGGGAAGCTATGACATTTAGGGCATCACTGAGATAGCGTGCATGGCGAGTTTCTCTAATAGTCCTGCTAACAACCAAATCCATTTTTCTGAGCACTATCCAAAATGCTTTCACCTATATTGTCTCATTTGAATCTTGGCAACAGCTCTGAGAGATGGGTTAATAATATTAACCCCATTTTACAAAGAAAGCTGTGTGAATGAGTTGCTTTCTGGTCTTGCAGCACATGAGA
>NW_007748721.1:24026-24967 GCF_000696425.1 Galeopterus variegatus
CCCAACAACCCAATGATTGAAAACATGAAATTAATAGAAAACTTGCCTCGTACATTGAGGTTGATGGGTTGTTGACTCAGATAAACAAGCATTGGCTGGTCCGTGTTTGCTTTGGGAAAGTCATGGAGGCTGCAAGCTATCCAGGCTGGCTACCCATAGAAATGCCCCAAATCCCGGGCAACAATTTTGCCTCTTCCTGCATGGAAAGTAGAAAATGTAACCAGCTGGGCAGCTTGGTGCACGGATACCAAGACTGAACAATGCACACAACAGCAATGTGGCCACAGGAATGTCCCTAACCTCTCTATGCACCTCAGCTTCATCATCTGAAACACAGCCACCCCAGCCTTCACTGCATAGGTCATAAAAACAATAATAATTGTACTAGGCCCCATAATACACCTTACATTCTCTAACTCCAGTTTCCAGATGAGGGAATTCCAACTGAAAGTGATCAGGCAGTTGTCCAAAGTCCTGAGTGGAATCAGAATTCAAACCCAGGTCTCTGGCTTCAGAGACTGGGCTCCCTCTGCTCTGTCAGGGGCCTCACTTGGATGTTCTGAAAAAGGCTATACCCACATAACAACACAGCATATTATTTTGTTGTGAATTCTGAAATGCTTTGTGCTGATATATTTAGAACCTTCTGTGGAAGATGAGCCTGAAAAAGACTGCTGATTAGATTCTGTTTTGATTTGCAAAGGGAAAAGTGCCTGCCACAGAAATCTAATTTCCTGCTGGATTTAGCCTCTTAAGAAGGGTCCCCACAGGGAAGAGGTTCTAGACAGACTGGATTTGTCACTCCCAGATTTCTAGCTCTGTGCACTCAGGTGAATTTTCTCTCCTCTTAGAGCCTCAGTTTCCTCATCGTTAAGTGGGGAATGTAATCCCTCCAGCTCTACGGGGTGGTCCTGAAGGTTGAATGGATAATATAGGTAGAC
>NW_007748721.1:27603-28460 GCF_000696425.1 Galeopterus variegatus
CGGGGGAAGGGGATATGGTGGGTCCCCTCCTTCCCCAGAGGTTGGGAGAGGGGCTCCCCAACTCATGCCCCTAGCAGGCAGGAAGAGGCTCACAGTGACCCTTCCTTCTAAGAAACCTTAGGTACCCCTTCAGTAATGGGGTCCCCAATGACAGACACCAGGAGTAAAGTATGAGGAAGGTGACCCTAATTTGGCCCAGAACAGTCAAGAGACAGTATCTCTCACCATCAGCCCTTAGGTGCTTCAGGGGAGTCTCCCCCAGCGCTAGAAAGAGGAGGAAGAAACGGTGGAATGAAAAGGGCAGGTGTCGCCTCTCATTTCCCCTTTGCTCCAGCTCAGAGGTCTTTACACCAGAGTTCTTGAGTGAATTCCAGAAAGTTCCAGAGAGCTCCCCTGATATAGAATGAAAAGTGCTGCGTGTGTGCATCTGGGCGCTGGAGGGTAACCCAGTGCTTGCCCCACGCTCAAAGGCACGGCCCTCCCCCAGCACATTAAGGACCATTGCTTTGGGGCAAGTCAAAAACCAGGAAGGTGACCCTTCTTCTCACGCTCACGTTTGCTCCCAGGCACCTCCTCCCCATGCCCTAGGGCCTTTCCTGTCACCACAGACTAGAAAGGGCTCAGGTGTTGGATGCTCAGGTAGGGACTCAGCCCCAGCACTCTCCCTCCCACTCAAGAATCCCAGGAAGGTCTAACCCAGCAGTTTCCCAAAAGATCCTCCACTTCTAGTAAAACATGGAATCCCTGTGTTTATACATATTTTTCAGCTTTCCAAAGCACATTTCTGTTTATTCCCGATTTGATTCTCACAATCCCACATATGTGTGAATGAACAGGCTCAGAGAGATGGGTGACTG
>NW_007748722.1:0-6146 GCF_000696425.1 Galeopterus variegatus
TTAAATTTTAAAAAAAAAGAGGGGGGGAACCATATGGAGAAAAAGAAATTTCACCAAGGAGAATATACAGATGGCAGATAAGAACATGAAAACATGTTCAACATCATTAGACATTAGAAAAATTTGTATTAAAAACCACAATGAGATATCATTACATACCCATGAGAATGGCTACAATAATTTTAAAAAATAGTGACAAGTAACAATGCTAAATATTGCCAAGGTTGTAGAGAAACTTGATCATTTATGCATTGTTTGTGGGAATGTAAAATGTTATAGCCACTCTGGAAAACAGTCGCAGTTTTTTATAAAATTAAACATACATTTACCATATGGTCCATCAATTGCACTCCTGTGTGTTCATCATAGAGAAATGAAACTTACATCTGAACAAAAATGGGCAGATATTCATAGCAATTTTATTTGTAATAGGAAAAAAATTGGAAATAATACAGTTGTCTTTCAACAAATGAATGGTTGAACAAACTGTGGTACACCCATGCAATGGAATATTGTTCAGCAATGAAAAGAAACCAGCTATTGACATGTACAAAAACTTGGATGCATCTCAAGGGAATGATGCTGAATTAAAAAAAAAAAAGGCCAACCCCCAAATTTACACACTGTTACACACGGTATAAATCCATTTATATAACATTCCTAAAATGAGGAAATTTTGGACATAGCTGATTAGTGGTTTCCAGGCACTACGGATGCAGAGAGAAAGGGGACAGAAGTGTGATTATAAAAGAGCAATGTAAGGGATCTTTATGACAATGGAACTGTTCTGTATCTTGACTGTGGTGGTAAATACACAAACCTACACGTTTTAAAACTGCATAGAACTAAATATGTATACACACACGGAAAAAAGGTAAAACTGGAAAATCTTCATAAGATTGGCAAATGGCATCAAAGCCAATATTTGTGCCCTTTGTATTTTAGTCTCTATTTCATAACGAATCACAAATTTACAGGTGTAAAGTCTGAAAAATGGTGGCTGTAACTAGATGACAACACTGTTTGAATACATAAAACTTAGCAAAAAAAGATAACCCAAAACTTCATTAAACTATTTATGCTCACTGACATCAGGAATCCCACTTTTAGGAGTAAATTGTTGTTAGGAAAAATGTATCTTCAAGGAACTACTGAGTAGTTCATTGGTATGTGTTACACTAACAGAAGACCAAGTTTAATGTCTGGGTTCATGTCCCTACTTTGACATTAAGGCAAAAGTTCAGGTCTAAAAATGGGATAAATTTAGCATAGCAAAGGTAAAGAAATGCTGACTCAGAAATGCTCAAATATCCCACAGGATTTCATTCTCATCACAATTACATGTGATAAATTTGCATAGAACTAAACACGCGCACACACACACACACAGGGAATAAAAGTAAAATTGAAAAATCTTCATAAGACTGGCAAATAGTATCAATGCCAATATTTGTGGTAGATACTACATGTGGAAAACTTATCCCAGGACCCACCACAGATGTGACCTCACGTTACTGCCCTGGTTAGTCCTCTCCCACTAAAATAAGAATGACAAAATACACCAGTGATAGTTAGCCTTTGTTGAGCACTTACTATGCCCTAAGCACTTGCTCAGGTTTTACTTTTGTTACATGCTATAAGACTACTTGATACATGCATGAACTCAGTAAATTACAATGATTAATCTTTCTTGATAACAATTTTACAAATAAGGAAACTGAAACTCAGAGTTTCAATAACTGGTACAAAGTCTCATAGCAAGTAAATTGCAGAGCTGGACTTTATTCATTAGTTTTTTCATTCAACGAATACTTGATTCTTGCTCTAAACATGCCCCTTGATAATAAGACCTATAATATTTTTTGAGTACTTACTAGATGTCAAGAAATGTATTTAGCACTTTCGTCACTACACCAGATCAATGATGGACTGTGTGATATTGGTTGGGCAAGTCACTAAACCTTCTGTCACTCAGTTTCCTTCCTGTAAAGTGTTGATAATTATAGTACTTTTACCCCATTGTAAAAAATGACATGAAATTGTATATGAAAGATTCTTAGAATACTGCCTGCCACATAATTTGTGCTCCGTGAGCTGTCATCATCATCTATGCATTGAATATTCATAACAATTCCTTATAGTAGATATTCTCTCATCGGCTCTGCCACTTACTAATGGTTTTACTAAGAGCAACCATTCTGGGTCTCCTGTTCTTGTCCATTGCATGGGACTAATAATGATATATACTGCACAGGGTTTCTGTAGAGATTTGGTTAGTTAATTCATGCACAGTGCCTGGGACATAAGCACACAGGAATTGTTTTAAATCAGGGAAACACCTAATGGATGGAGAAAGGGAGCATATATAAGTAGCTACACCCCCTAAACTAAAAAAGAGCTGGGAACACTGTTTTTCTGTCTTCACTTTCTTTTCAAGCTGCTTTTGATGTCGATTTAAAAGTGACATTTATAATGAATAAGAGGAGACCGAGTGTGTGGTAGAAAAGTATTGACTTTGGAATTAGATAAATGTGAGTGACAGCTCTGGCCTCACTATTTGCTATGGATTGAATTGGGTCCCCCAAAGTTCACTGTATTAGAAACTTAACTGCCACTGACAGTGTTAACAGGCTGGGAAATCCTAGTATTGTATTTGAAAGGTGGGGCAATTATGAGATGATTAGATTGTGAGGACTATGCTCTAGTGAATGGATTCATCCATTGATGGTTTAATGGTGGTCACGAGTGTGGCTCTGATGCTTTAAAAGGACAGCATATTGGACGCTCTCTCTCTCTGCTTCTGCCATAATCACCATGTCATATACCCTGCATCACTGTGTAGAGTCACCACCAGAAAAAGGCCCTCACTAGATGTGTTCCCTGGTCTTTGAACTTCCCAGCCTCTGAAACTGCAAGCAATAAATATTGTTTCTTTACAAATTACCCAGTTTCAGGTATTTCTGTTATAAACAACAGAAACGGACTAATATACCATTTAATAGCTGTGCGACACTGACTAGTTTAATTCTCCGAGCCTCAGTTTCCTTAACTCGAATATTATAAAACAATATGAAAAGATTTAAAACTTCTATCTCTGAAAGCTGCCATGAAGATTAAATCAGATAATCTATGTCGTAATAGTACATAAACCATTTTTATCATATTGTCCATTGCATAAAGTTTTTAGAGGAAGGCGGAGGTACTCTACAAAAGGATTTGATCCTAGGGTCCTGTAGCCTCATTTTAAACATTTTTTCCCCCAAGTAGCAACATCAGCTGATTCTCCAACCAACCTTCATGGCAGCACTGACGTTGGGAAGACATTTTTAAGTTGGTTTAACTGTTAACAGGACTCATTATGGATACATCTCATGTATTCAGTGACAGGTTTCCCTTTTATGTCCCAATGCCTCAAAAAGGTCTCTTCAGAAACTGTATTTTTAATTCATTTCCACTTGTCAATGGGGGGAATATCAGGTTTTATTTCAAATTTGTGTCATCTCATTGCTGTGTGATACTTGACATTACAAAACACGAAGCAACTCTCCACACATTAAGCTCGATACTGTCATAAATTTGCACTCCAAGCCCTCATTGACTTCAGTAGGGCTTCCGCTTGTAGAATGATTGCAGATCAAGCCATTTTGATATAATGTAATTTTTTTAAGTAGCTTTTTTCCATAAGTAGAAACATGCTGTGAATAGCAAACTACCTGCACAGCATACACACAGCAGTCAGTAATCCCGCTCCCTGTCAAAACATTTTCTGTTCATATGCAAGTGTTGACTGTGGAAAGAGACTTAAAAAGACTTTAAAGAATATCTCTGTGGCTACACTCTACTATCTATTAGCATAACACAATTTGAGGAACTTCATTAAAGTCTGTTCTTTTAGAGCCACGCCTTGAATGCATTATTACAATAAACCATCAGCTGGACTATTGACCTTCTTTGCATGCAGATCATAGTATCATTTCTTTCATTTTAAAATCAGCTTTTGTTTCCAAATGAAGATTTATTTTGTCAGTTGACCATAGTCTGAACACACCCCATAAATCATGAAGGTAATAGTCTGCAAATATATGTTTCAAGTTCAAGCAGCAATGATCTGCTACTGAAGACAATAAACATTTTTATCCAATCAACCAGAGTCTAAAGAAATTCAAAGAATGGAAACTCTTAGAAATATACAGGCTTTTGGATATCAAATTACCTTTGAAATCTCCCACCCAGAAGTATCTCTAACAAAATCCATTTGAAATACTGCTTCAATATTCTAAAAAATCAATAATTTAAACCACAGGTTGAACATTTTTACTGCTTCCACTGCTGACTGTCATTTTTCGAAATGAAAATGCTAATGATACCGAAGGGGAAAGCACTAAGCAGAAGAGATGCGTGAATGAAACACTGGATTGGCTAGACTTGCTGGTTTGATCTCTTTCTCCCTCACTCATCTGTGACAAAATGTCTTTTAAAATCAACAACTTTCATTTCAGTGTTTCTACAAAAATGCACTTTTCTGTTGTACATTATATCCTTCTCTATAGGAAGTTAAGGAATGTGCTGCAGCAAGATATTTCATAGTAAATATGAATACAGAATGTAATACCAAGTAGGCTGTATTATTTCAGTGTAATCTATAATGTTGGAACACCTTTAAAATATTGCACAGAGCACTAGGGAGAGGATAATCCCCTAGTACTAACGGTTTCATATTCATACCACTGTACTAAAACACAGGCAGTGAAGGAAGACATGGAAATCCAGAGCGCAGAGGAGTTCAATTCAGAAGAAACTTTTGCATTGCCTCTGAAATTTATCTGTAGTGTTTAAAGATTTAAGAAATGAAGTTGTGAGATCAGGGTCATTGCCTTCCCTGTAGGGGTCCTGGTTTCAAATCTGCTCTACCTAAGACCTTGCTAGTAAACTTGGTGAATGTCAGGGTAGAGTCATTTTTGTCCAAGGACTGGGAATTGTGATTTATGAGATGTAAAACACCTTAATCAAAGAAGGGCTGAAGAAGGGCCAGGGAGATAAAGTCAACAAAACAGTGATTATTAGTGGATAGTCAAATATGACCCCATGAACTATGGGACTCATGAGGGAGAAAGCTCCTCCCATAAAAAAAGATGGTTAAAAAAAGGACCTTGGTAAATCTTTTAGCCAGTTTCTCATTTCTTTCCTAAACACCTACAGCAACCAAAAGTCTACCTGTGCAAAACGATGGCACAAAAATATTATTGATTGGTTTTGTCATAGGATAAGTCACATCATATTTCCATCTGGAAAAATAAAAAAATCTTAACATTAAGTAGAAGAGGGTAATACAGCCTTTGCTGAGCATCTGCTGTGTTCCAGGCACTGAGCTACGACTATAGGGTTCATACAGAACGGGGGGCTTAGAAATCAAAAGCCTCAGTTTATCAGGCAGGTTTGGCTTGAGTAGCGAGTGATCCACATATTCATGTGCACAAGCATGGTCTGTGAACTGAATAATAAAAACATCTGGAGTTCAAGAAACTTTATGTGATTACAAAGAGGCACTTTTATTCTAAGAATCTCAGAGCTTCTGTTATTGAACTCCCTTTCTGTGAAGAGCGCGGTAGGAAATTAAGGCTAAGAGAAAGTTGGGGTGAGATGATAGAAGGCTTTGTATGACACATTAAGGAACATAAACTTTCTCCTAAAGGTAGACAGGAGAAATCTGTCCAGATACACTTTAGGGAGATATATTTGGCTGAAAATAAGTACATTGACTTCTGTCCAAAGAGGCTAAAAAAATTAGACCTAAGAGGTTCCTCGGGTATCCTAAGCATGGACAAATGAGGCCTTGAACGGAGGATACATGTTGATATACTGTTCTGAATTTGGTAACTGATTCTACAGGAATGGTCAATGTTCCGGAAGAGAAGGAGAAACAGAAAGAAAAAACATTTCTCCTGACTTTTTTGTGCACTCTATCTCACTGAAAGTTAAAAGTCAAAATGTATGGGGAAGAAGATATAACAACTATACTTTTTTGAAGTTGTTACAGCAAGCAAACGGAAAGGACATTCTTGGGGGGGGAGGGGAGAAAGGGAAGAGAGAGGGAGGTGTCGGTGATGGGCCATAATAATCATATACAGTGTATATTGACAAAATAA
>NW_007748723.1:0-11619 GCF_000696425.1 Galeopterus variegatus
GATACACTTAAAAATCTTGACTTAAGGAAAGACATTTATTTTCTCAACTGTTAATTATTCTTTACTTGAATTTTGTTTCTGTTTTCTAAAAGCATGTTTTTAACCTTGGAGAGAATATGTGGCCTTTTGCTTCTTCCTAACTCAGAATAGAGTACATAGTCAGAGGACTAGACTATGAGACCCATATATCTACATGGTTTGCTTTCATTTGTAGGATAGAAAACAGATTAAAAAATATTTACCTCTAAGTACTATAGTATAGGATTTTAGTAAATATTTGTAGAATAGAAAGTAAGTAAGTTATTTCTTGTTATTACCTACCTGTCTATTCAACTTGGAGACTGCTGGTTAAAGTCTGGCTAGAATTTCTTTATCATTGTCCTGAAGATATAAGAACAGTTAACCAGAAGTCATATTGGAAGATTGTCTCTTCTAAAAATTTACTGGGCTTCTCACCTTGGGTGAGTCATTTAGTCTTTCTGAGCTAGCTTTCTCAATAATTAAGAGACAAGACCATCTGCTCTGTTGGACCACTTTGAACTCTAATCTGTGGTCCCTTGTACTTTGTTTCATACCACTCATATCAGTTTCTTCACATCACATCTCACTGGGGTTATTTGGGGAATTTGGGGAACAAGACAGGAATTCATACTTAAACATGAAAATTTACTCTAGAAAGCTCAGATGAACAAAAGACCATTTATTCTTTAAGCTCGGTTGGGGTTGTGGGATAATGCTGATGGAGGGAGGGAGCAGAGACTGACCCTGACAGGATCAATGCAAAAGAGACTTCTACCCACCATAGAAACAGTAGTCTGACAGTCTCCTTTTGTTTTCTGACAACTAGAATTCAGGAGTGGTTGTCTTAAGAGATGGAACACTTCTCTTTAGTAGGTTTTTTGTGGGGTTTTTTTTTTTTTTGTACTTGGAACTGAGGTGGTTAGTAACAATAGGGGATTCCTAGTTTTATTGCATTTTTGCTGTTTGTCTTAAAAACAAAAAATGAATTTCAGTTGATTATGGAATTTCATTTTCTTTTGGTGTCAGACAAGATCTTTGTCAAACATGGCATTTCATGAGATATTCTAAACAGGTTTGTCTGGTGTTCGCTGGCTGCTTCTGCCAGGGTCACTGTGTTTTAACTATTTTGGAAATTTTCCTAATATTTGCTTATAGCTTCCAGCATGTTTACTTTGTTTGTGGCATATGTAATCAATAAGTTGTAGTCATTATGAAGCATCTGCACACAAGATTTTTTTTTTTAATTTCATGTTCATCCTTGCATAAAGAAAACTGACCCTGTTCTCATTATTCCCCTTTTCTACTTCCCTCTTCAACAGTAAAAAGAACATAAGAAAGCAGCGAATGAAAATCTTATTCAATGTTGTTCTTGAAGCTCGAGAGCCAGGTTCAGGCAGAAGACTTTGTGATCTATTTATGGTTAAACCGTCCAAAAAGGACTATCCTGACTATTATAAAATCATCTTGGAGCCAATGGACTTGAAAATAATTGAGCATAACATCCGCAATGACAAATACACAGGTGAAGAGGGAATGATAGAAGACATGAAGCTGATGTTCCGGAATGCTAGGCACTACAACGAGGAGGGCTCCCAGGTAAGTACAGGGGGTTTGAGTGGAGATGGGGAGTCCTTAAGACACATTTTCTTCTGGGTGCTGGTAGAATAATGCATTTTGAGAGACCAGCTCTAGAGGCCTAACTTTGGTTGTTATTCTTGGTGACTAGGTTAATACTTTGTCTTTTCTTAATTGTTTAAAATTGGAGGCAGTACATTACAAAGGTTAAAAGTTCATATTTTGGGGGCTGGCTGGTTTGCTCACTTGGTTAAAGCCTTCTGTTATAACACCAAGGTCAAGGGTTCGAATCCCTGTATTGGCCAGCCACCAAAAAAAAGAAGTTCTTACTTTGTAATCTGACATCCAAGATTCAAATCCTGCTCTGCCAATCCCTGTGTAAGCAACTTATCTTTCCTGAGCCTTAATTTTCTTATGTATGAATTAGGGATAATAATAGTATTTACATCAGGGTTGTTGTATAATCTATATTGAGCATTTAGCACAGTGCCTGGTACTGAGAAGCACTCAACGTTTCGCCTATAATAACATTAAAATCTTTCATCATCATTATTATTACTGTCCTTAATGTCCTTACTTCTGCAAAGACAGTCCATAAAATGTTATATAAGAATCAGCATGATGTTTTCACAAGTGCACCTCTAAATAATTGATTTAATTGATTTTTGTATAAAGCATCTTGATTTTCCATTCTTTATCAGTATAGCTAAGATACAGTCTTCCTTCTTTTGTATTTTTCTATTTCATAACCTTTATCCACTTTAAACCTCCCAGAAATTTTTTTAAAGTTTCAGGTCATTTATTTCCTTTCTTCTGCTATTACATTTAAATATAAAATAAAGTATGCACTGAGGATACTTGTAAATCAAAGAAATGGTTCTCTCTTAACAAATCAGATTAGACTGTGAACTCAGATTTGGGACTTAATGTTTGAGATATTCCTCTTCAGCTAAATCTCTCCTTTCCATTGGGCTAAGTCTGCTACCTTGAGGGGCCAATGGAAAAGATAGGTTTTTGAGGACAACCACGCATGTAACTGTGTTTCAGAATCTCTGTTAAAACCTGCAGTGATTCTACTACAGTGGTTTTCAAACATTAGTATGCTTGTATGCACATTAGAATCACCTGGGAAGCTTAGAGAGAAACCAGTTGAAGCCTAGGCCCTCCCCACAGAGATAAATGATTTTATTGATCTGTAGTGAGCCAAAAGTCCTAAACTGTGTTTTTAAAGCTTTTTTATACCTTAATAATAAGGTTTTTTTAGAAAATAATTTTAAGTTTATTTTTGGAATATAGGTATACAACGATGCGCATATCCTGGAGAAGCTACTCAAGGATAAAAGAAAAGAGCTGGGCCCTCTGCCTGATGATGATGATGTGGCTTCTCCCAAACTCAAGCTGAGTAAGGCAGCCTCACACTTTGTTATTTGGTGTTGTCTGTAAAGGAGACTTTACTGATTTTTGAAATAATATTTAATTAAATGGTGAAACTCCAGCATGGAGTTTCTTCCCTCTTCTCTAGTACTCTCTTTTACTGTGTTTTAAGTAGTTAAACTGTGAAGAGCATATGGGGAATAAAATATAATGTCGACGGGGTACAATCGTAATTTGTGGTAATGGTCATGCTGCCAGTTTGGATCTGGCCTTCACATCTTGGGCATGAGGGGTGACAATGAGCTTTGTATCTCATGAATATTCATAACAGATTAAAAAAAGAATATAATGTCAAAGGTTTTGTTTACTTTTTTTTGTTTTTTTTGGTGGCTGGCCAGTAATGTTTATTTTCATGAATGTGGTGGACATTTTGGAAATCTTAAATAGTAATAATAGATTTCTTTTTATATATATATGAAGCCTAGAAAAATATAGTGGCAGATTTTTTTTTTGTACGTTTGTTTGATGATTGCTAAAATTAAAAATTAATCCCAGCAGCTCCTACCAGATAGAATTTGGGAGGTTAGAGATGTCCACCCACTGTACTGTACAGCTGTCATTTGAGTGTGGTCTTGTGTGGTATTTTTATTAAAAGTTGTAAGGAAAGAGAAGACAACAAAAGTAATTTGGTTCCTGCCTTATTTAAAATATGTAAATAAAATAAATACCAAACAAACAATAGTGATGTTGTTAAATATTCTTTAGAGCCATATTTGCTGAAAGAGGAAAAACAGACTGGCTTTTTTATATGAAATGACTAAACCGAATTTCACAGTAGCTTTAAGTATGATTGCCAAGTCACGAGTCTTTCTTTTTAAGGCATTTATCTTTTCATGGAATTATAAAAGCATACAGAAGATTTGTAGAAATGCAAAATTTTATCCTACTTAATAGGAACATACCACCTTTTAAAACTGTATGGAATTAATTCCATGCATTGAGTTAGGAGACTAATTAACAATAGATGGATAGCTTAACAATAGCTATCTAAATATATATATTAAAATAAATAAATACACCATATTTTAAAGTTCAGGGAAAGGGGATTTTAATATGGAATGTTAATTTTGTTTTTTATTTCTCTGTGTTTTCTTATGAAAAATTTCAAACATATACAAATGTAAAGAATAGTATAGTGAACCCCTACATATAACTGTTACTCGACATTTATCAAGATTGTGCCTTACTTATTTTCTATATCCCCTTTTTTCTCTTTTTCTCTAAATTATTTTAAAGCAAATCTAGTCTTTCATTTCTCTAAAATAAGCAGACATTTTCTTAAATAACCCTGAAGTCATTATCACACCTAACAAAATTAGCAGTAATTTCTCGGTTTCGTCTAATACCTGACAAATTTTCAAGTTTCACGATTGTCTGACAAATGTATTTTTACAGTTGGTTTCTTCAAATCAGGATCTAATTATTCTGTATATTATCTTTGATTGTTATGCCCTTAAACTCATAATCTAGACCGGTCTTCTCCCTTTTCTTTCCTCATGCCATTTACTCATAGAAGAAACCAGGTCAGTTTCTATACAATGTCCCACACTCTGGGTTAGACATTTTGCTTCCTTGTGATGCCAGTGAACTTTTTCCTTTATCCTCCTTATTTCTTATAAATGGAAGTTAATGTTAAAGGCTTGATTAGATTCAGTTTCAGCTTGGCAAGGATACTTCCTAAGACGTTTTCTACACTTATGTTGCGTCATGTCTTGGGGTGGTGTTTGGCTGAGGTAGAATCCAAATAAGGTCCACACATTGCATTTGATTGGTATTTCTTTTAATCTGTAAACTCCCTTTCATCTCTTCCCCCTACCTTCTTTGCAGTTTATCTGTTGAAGAAATTGGGTTTGGGGCCGGCCCATGGCTCACTGGGGAGAGTGCGGTGCTGATAACGCCAAGGCCACGGGTTCGGATCCCATATAGGGATGGCCGGTTTGCTCACTGGGTTAGCGTGGTGCTGACAACACCAAGTCAAAGTTTAAGATCCCCTTACCGGTCATCTTTTTAGAAAAAAAAGAAGAAATTGGGTTTGTGTTATCATTTCCCATAGTCTGCTAATTGCATCTCTGTGTTGTAGTTTAACATGTTCCTCTGTTTTTATGTTTTTTGAAAATTGGTCATTGGAGCCAGAGGCTTGATCAGATTCAGGTTTGATTCCCCATCCCCTCCCTTTGGCAGAAAAACTGACTTGATAGGTAATAAAACGGTCTTCTATTAAGTGGCACATAATATCTGGTTGTGTCTTTCTATTATGTTAACAGGTATTGATGCTTACGTCATTAATTCATTAAAGGGGTATCAAATGGTAACAGTTTAATTTTATCATTTCTTGCTCGGTTATTAGCTGGAATACTTCTATATGAGGGGTCTTCAAAAACTTCGTGGAAAGGTTCATATTATCTTTTAATTTTATATTTCAGCAAACTTTTTGAATTACCCACATGTAGAGAAACTTGCCTTATCCAATATTTGGTTACCCAGTAGTGCAGTCCTTTGTTTGTCTCTTTTTTTTTTTGAAAGGATAAAAACTTGATTTTTTTTGGTTTTGTTTTTCCCTTTATATACCAGTTTTCAAAATAATGTGCTGGTTTACTAACATCCTCTTATATTTACCCAGTTTTTTATTTTTTTTTATGTCTCAATCAGAACTGCTAGATTGAAACATATTGCTGAATTTTAATCCATTGCAATTTTGTCCTTATTAATGATGCTCATGTTGTATCAGGCTGGTTCCTGTGTTCTTTTGACATGACTACGGTAAAGACTCTTTGGTAGATTCTTTATTGTCTGGTGTTTCAGGATAAAGCAGACTGGGAGTCAGACATTTGACAAGGAGCCCTGACCTTTTCATGTTTCTGCTAAAAGGTGAGGGCTCCTTGACATTAATATTTGAAACTAGTATTTTAAAACTATAGTTTGGGGAATACTGCTACTGAGTTGGTCATTGTTCCTAGTTTTTTTCAGTGGACAGAGCTAGGAAATTGTGAATGTGTGCATTTATATTTAAAGATAAAATATATCTTAAGTTCATACTGATGCTTTCAATTGAGATTCAAGGCCACGGGATTTTTATTCAGTGTCCTCTGTTTTAACATCTGTAACTCTTTTTCTCCCATGAAGAAAAATCTCAGTACTCAGGAATGCCAGAGGTGATGGAATTAGAATGTCACATAGCTACTCATTTGTTTTATTCCACCTTATTCAAAGCTATCTCAACATAACAGTACTTAATCTCCCATCAAAAATATGGTTACTGAAAATTTTTTTCCAGTTCTTTTTTTGTCTATAGAATATATTTCACGAAAGACATGCTAGTTATTGTGTTTTACAAATCATTCGGAATAGTCCCTTTCTTGTGTTAGTTTTTTGTTTTTTAGACAAAACAAGTAAGACAGCACCCTTATGTTTCTGCCACCAACTGTATAAAAATTAAGTTCATTTATTTCATTTTATCCATTTAACATTAAATCTCTTTCTTTAGGTAGGAAGAGTGGCATTTCTCCTAAAAAATCAAAATACATGACTCCAATGCAGCAGAAACTAAATGAAGTCTATGAAGCTGTAAAGAACTATACTGATAAGAGGGGTCGCCGCCTCAGTGCCATATTTCTTAGGCTTCCTTCAAGATCTGAGCTGCCTGATTACTATCTGACCATTAAAAAGCCCATGGACATGGAAAAAATTCGAAGTCATATGATGGCCAACAAATACCAAGATATAGACTCTATGGTTGAGGACTTTGTCATGATGTTTAACAATGCCTGTACATACAATGAGCCTGAGTCTTTGATCTACAAAGATGCTCTTGTCCTGCACAAAGTCCTGCTTGAGACTCGGAGAGACCTGGAGGGAGATGAGGACTCTCATGTCCCAAATGTGACCTTGCTGATTCAAGAGCTTATCCACAATCTCTTTGTGTCAGTCATGAGTCATCAGGATGATGAGGGAAGATGCTACAGTGATTCCTTAGCAGAAATTCCTGCTGTGGATCCCAATTTTCCTAACAAACCTCCCCTTACGTTTGACATAATTAGGAAGAATGTTGAAAATAATCGCTATCGGCGGCTTGATTTATTTCAAGAGCATATGTTTGAAGTATTGGAAAGGGCAAGAAGGATGAATCGGTATGTTCTCAAAGCCATTTCTTTTTGAAAATGTGTGATATTTAATGCAAAACAGATGAAGGAATACTGCTTTTTTGTACTAATTCAACTTAGATATATGATTTCAGCTGGTAGCATGCTATTCTGAATTCTAATTAGCAAAAACTTCTAATGAGCAAGTATATTCTGTGGGGAAGAGATGGCACACTACTAAGTCACCTAGATTAGGGCCAGAGGAAGGAGGAAAGCAAAAAAACTCTTGAAAAGCATAAACTTAAAGTATAGCCTTTTATAGAACAAGTGTTTTAAAGGATAAATGCATATAGTTTGAAACAGGAATTAGAAATAGTAACAGGATTTTTCTTTTAAGGTTTAACTTCAACCCAAAATACCTTAAATAAATTAAAATAGCTTTAAGGTATTGATCTGAGGTCAGAGTGATATAAATTTGGTCACTATTTCAAGTGCTATTTTGAAAGGGCTTCTTTTTTTAACCTCAAATTTCTTACTTTATTTTTTTAAAGGACAAGCTTCCTAACTTTCTTACTTTAAGAACCTACCGGAGACATTAAATGTTCTGAAAGAAGCAATCAAATTTAAATTTACATCAAACTTAAATTTCCTTCTAATTTTGATTTGTGGCATATATTTGCCACATGTCAATAGCATACTTGACTGTTAAATTTGATCCAGCAATTATACTATATCTTCTGTGTGCTCTTAGAGGCATTTAGGAAAATATAAAAAATTAAAGATACAAACCCTGCGTCCCAGAGCTTACAGTCTGTCATGCTACAAGCTGGACATTTAGACAGTGAAATTCCAATGGGGAAATCTTTGAGGCCAACATTTGCTCGGACCTTGAAGGAAAAATAAATAGTAATGTTTGCTATTCTTGTTATAAGCACCTGCTCTTTGTGTAAAGCACCATACTAAGCGCTTTATGTAGATAAACTCAAACCCTTATAATAGCCATTCTAGGTGAGAGATAATCTTCTCAGTTTGTATGTGAAGAATTGGAGACACAGGCAGAGAGAAGTTACCCATAGTCACACAACTAGTAAGTAGTGGAGCTGGTCTTGTTCCCTACTGCGGAGAGCTGCTGCTGAGCCAGTCACTAGAACACCAGTCATGGAGTACAGACATGGATGATAAGCCTTGAACTCTGTGCTCTAAGAGCTTGAAGTCTAATGGATGGGACAGAACCTATACTTAGGGAGAAATATTCCAGACATGAGACAATATGTTACAACATGATATTTATAAAGATGGTGGCATAAGGAACTCTAGGCTAGAGTTCTCCTAAAAAGGCATGAGGCGTCAGGGAAGAATGAAAAGTTGGGTAGGATTCAAATGAGTAGGGAGAAGGATATTTCAAATAAGGCAAGTGGTATGAGCAAAGCATAGGGTTAGGAAATAAATATGGTATGTTCAAGAGACAGGGTAGAGTTAGGGCCAGATTGGAAAGGCCCTTGAGTGACACATTTAGGAAGTGGTCCTTATTCTTCAACAGGAGGGATAGAAACAGAAAGATAGAGGATATCTTGCAGTTAAAATCTACAGGAGTTATTTGTTATTCAACAAGTTTTTATTAAGTTACTACCAGTTTATGAGCACTTTCTAGATGCATGGTATATGCCAGTGGACAAAACAGACAAACCCTGCTTTCATGCAGCTTAGACTTCCATTCTTATTCTCATTAGTCCTTAAGTCTAAAGCCACTCCCCAACCCCATTATATTTAGGGGTTCTGAGAATCTTCCAAAGAGTATTTGTCTCTTAGATTATTAGGAACTTTATCTTGTGTAGATGACATGTTTATTTTAAGAATTAAGCAGATTTATATTTCTAGGAAATAATCTCTTTATTCTCCCATGTTGACACGATTGGTTTTTGCTTTTGAGGCCTGGGAGGTAGAGTCCAAGGTACATTTATATTTGTATGAGATAGTGATCCACACAGTTTTGCTCTCATGCCTAGGACTTTGTTGAAAAACAAAGGAAAACCATTCTTATCTTTGTGAATAAAGGTACTATTTTGACCTCTTATAGTACTTAATAAGAATTAAGATAAAGTACTTGATAAGAATTGATGGTGATGCATCAGTTTAGTGAATGATAAACCTTGTCTTTATCTACTGTATTGACAGTAATGAAGATGGGCATCCCAGAAGTAGTAAGTTCATGAATTTAATGAAGTCCACATGCAGTACATATCCATGTTGACCTCTAAGAGTGTTTATGCTTTATCACCACTTACCCCTACCCAGCACCACTACCCAACATCAGCTAGGACTTCACACCCTGAGATAGAATCTAAACAGTGAGACATAAAAGAATAGCATAGTTCACTCAGGTGGCAGTGGTTTGTCATAAGCAGTATTCAGTAACAGCAGGCACAGTGTTGACTCATGCCGGTTGGTTGCTGGTTTTCCTAATCTGCTGACAGTATTTCTGGATTAAGCACCATGACTCCTTTTCAGGTAAGAAGGACCCATGGGGAGACAAGAACAAGGGAAGCATCAAGAGCCTCCTGTAATCTTAGTTATTTCCTTTTGCTGAATGTCTGCCTTATATAAAAAGATTACCTTCCAATTGTAGAGAATTATTAGAGTTGGTTCTTTTTCCATCTTGAGTTTTTGTTCTTGCACATTCATTGAACACCTGGCCTCATAGATTAACAAATTCTTCATAGTACTTTGTTTGAATAAACAAAACAAAAAAAAGATATATCAGGTGTTTAGTGACTCTTGTACAAAACTTTCATTACTAAACCACCTGACATGAGGAATTGTGAATCTGCCATTTCAGTGTAACATGGATTTACCAAAAGTGTGTTTTCACTTTTAATTTTGTACTTAAAATTGTAAGCTATTGTAAAATGAACTTTAATTTCAAGTGAACAATCTTCAGATATCTCTATTCAGAAAATAGGCACCAAAATAGTGTCAGGGTTTTTTTTTCCCTTGGTAAGTTTTATTTTTATTGTTTTCCTACAAGTATTAGCATTTTTATAACCTCAAAAGATGTTTAAAACTTTTCCAGAAACACCTAGTTAGGTTATTGGCAGTGTTTTTAACTGCTTGCTTAGAGGCACTCTGGAGGTCTTGTTGAAATTTGATGGAATGTGTCTGCAGGCGGCTGACTGGGCTACCTATGCCTGCTACTCTGCCCTATCCAGAATGTCTCTATAACTGCTGAGACATTGTTCTGTGCTTGTTTTTGTGAATAACTTTTTAGACCCTGGTATTCTTAGTTAATAGAATTATATTTAAGCCTTCCTCAGACCACAGTGGATTAGAGATAGTAATAAAATTTCTTCCCATCTAAATTCTAACGTTTATTTTGCACAGTCCCTTTTATTTTATAAGTGAGGAAAATCTCAGAAAAGTTCTGAGTATGACACACATCATTTTTTCCCACATCTTTCACTGTGTTGCCTTTGCTGATTCCCCAGCATTACGTGATTATTTCTGGAAAACTGAAATGAACATTGACTCTGAGGCCTGTAACTATTACAAGATGCCCTCATGGTTTTGCAGTTTAGGTTCAAATGGTCACTGAGTTCTCCAGCCTAGTCAACCATGAGGTAGGACCAAAAAGAAGAGAGGCCTAAATTTGTTGTTAACACTTTATGTATATAATATGTTGGTCTGCAATTAAGAGAAAGGAAAAATTAATCCAGATTAGACATAAGTAAGTGTTGGACATGGTGTGGAGCCTTGGTACAGTCCTTGATTTTGGCAGCCATTCTTCTGTTGCCAAAATTAATTGATACATGTGCCACAAGTCTCTGAGGGAAAATGTGTGAGGCTTCTCCTTTTACATGAACTGTACAAGGAGTGAACTTGAGGAAAAAGAAATGGGTGGGCATGAGGCTTACTTACCATAGTAAAACAACACCTCAGTTCTGTTCTACCAAACTTCAAGAAGGTACACTTTTTAGAACTGTACAGAAATACCATTATGCCAATTAACATTAAAGAAGCATTTAATAAAATTAACGTATAATTGAGATGTTTAAAAGGAGCAGCTTGTGTGTCAGTGGCTACCCTTGATTCCGTTATAGGACAGATTCTGAAATATATGAGGATGCAGTAGAACTTCAGCAGTTTTTTATTAAAATTCGTGATGAACTCTGCAAAAATGGAGAGATCCTTCTTTCACCAGCACTTAGCTATACCACAAAACATTTGCATAATGATGTGGAGAAAGAGAAAAAGGAAAAATTACCGAAGGAAATAGAGGAAGATAAACTAAAACGAGAAGAAGAAAAAAGAGGTTGGTTTCTTTTTATTTTATTAAATATGAAAAAATATTATACTGTGTTCTAGCTGATCTCATAAATAGTTGTGGAGAAGAGTCCTGTTTGTGTAAATGAAGACTCAGGGTGTTTATTATTTCACAGTAGACATGATGAGATGGAAATGGTTTTATCATTACCAATTTGGTCATCAGACTGGAAAAGATTGAAAGTAAGTTACG
>NW_007748724.1:0-11618 GCF_000696425.1 Galeopterus variegatus
GAACTGAACCAAGAACAGAAAAACTTGACCAGCGCCCGTGGTCCTGGGATAACCAGGCAAAGGAAGCTTCATCAGCCGGGAGCATGAATGGTCGGAACCAATGAAAAAGGGGGCCCAAAGCATTTTCTAAGAACTGGGCAATCGGAGAAACATGAGTCACGCAGACGCATTCCCTCACCCCCAGGAGAATGAAGCTTCTAGATGACCCTACTAATGGTACTGAGATTCAGGTAAGACACAAATGAGTTTCCAAACACTCTACGAATCTAGGTCAGGACACAGAGGAAGGTGCTGCCAGACAGAAAGACTCCAAGTTTCAAGAAAATCATATCAAATCTATGAGAAAGAAATGAATCCAAGAGTCTCATGGCATGCCAGCTAAAACTGTGAGATGACACAGGATCAGCCTGAAGATCCACAGACTGGAGTGACCCTGGACTGCATGGCCACATCCCAGGTCCCCCCAGTATTAGTCCATGGGTGACCAGATCCTCCAACTTTGGCTGCTCTGAAACAGCTATTTCTTTTTCACTCAGATTTGGTGAGATTCCTGCAGCCCTTGAAAGATGCAAAAATAGTGCTGAAATTACTTACATCCAAGGAAAACAACACTGGGAAGGAAGAAGAGTCATCATAAAGATGATGAATATATACATTCCTACCCATGATATTCGAATTTTTCTAACCAGTTTCAGTGCAGATGAACTGATTAATATTGTAATCATTATGATACTTTGTGCATATTGAAAGCATTACAGGAATTGGATGTATTAGGTTTGTGGTTTTAATTAAATGTTCAGAAGATTTTGATATGCACACAATGTTTTAATGTCTGGGAAATTTAGGAAATATGTAAGTTTTGATTTATTCGCTATACAAATAAACGGGGTGTGACCGACCACTTTGAAGAAAGTGGGCTCTCAGATATCTCTGACAATGCTGCCCGTTCAGTGGATACATTACAGTATTGAATTAGATATTACACAAAGTTCCGGGAAGAAGAAGACCTCTCCGGGCAGGCACCCAGACATCCCAGTCTTATTTATGGCAGGAACAAAGAGGTGGCCTCTGCTTTTCCTGGCCTGCCCTCTACTGGCAGGGCAGGGTTAAGAGGTCCTGAGAAGCCAGGGAAGTGGACAGTCTGAAAGATTTTTTGGCCCTAAATAAGGGATTTATACCCATAAATGCTAGGGGCATCTGGGCTTGAGAAGCCACCCCAGAGCAGAGGGGTACAGTGCTGCAAAGAGGTTCTGTTGTCCAACTTTTTATGGAACACGAAAGCAGAGAGAAGGGAAAAGTGGCTCCCCAAGTCCCCTCACCCGGCTTCCATCATGGTTCACATTTTGCTTTTCTAAGTATGTCTCCTTCATTGCCCCTCTCCCCACAACCCTACCCTCCCTCCCCCAATTAATTTCAAGGTGTCTAGCCCACACTGAGTGTGTTTATCTATCAGTAAGGTCTGTTTTCTAAACATGATCATAATACTATTATTACATCTAACAAAATTGGTAATTTCCAATCTGCTTCAGTTTTCCCTGGTTGAGGCAAAAATGCCTTGACGGTGGGAGTGTTCCAGATGGGATCCCGAGAGCGACACGAGGTCTTGCAGGGAGGGGCCTCCTGCCGGGCTCTGCCGGGCTCTGCCAGAGGCCTGCTTGCCCACAGCCACCGGGCGCCCGACCCAGGTCAGTCCAGGGCCGGCTGTGAAAGTCGAGTGCAGAGAGCCCCAAGACATCATCAGAGTTAGTGAAACAGTCCGTTACGTTACCTCAGCAAAAGACAACTTTGCATATTAAACAGAGAGATATTCTCCAGCTTGAGAAAAAATAGCATGGGTCTGCCTTAAGGCACCTGAAATGGAGCGAGAGGCCACCCCAACGTGAGCTTCAGGCGCATGTTACCCTGACCTCTCTGAAACTGGTTTGGCCTAGTGCTGCCTAGAGGTTTCTCCCGCATAGTGAAATGTCATCTGGTGAGGTGTAAACAGACTGTAACTGAGCTACGAGTATGCCCTTGTGACCAAGCCTCTGAGCCTCAGCCCATCGGAGGCTGAACAGCGCCAGAGCACGACCACAGTGCAGCCAGTCACCTCCAATGCACATCACCTCCTTTTCTCTGGCTGTAAAAATGACCTGCATGGGGGGGGGGGGGGCATCCCCCCTGGGCTGAACTGCTGCCTAATTCTAAAGTCATTTACCGAGTTCTCAAGCATTGTTTATCCTCAACCAGGTGGCTTTTTTACTTTGGTTGACAACTCCGTACACACATGTGGGCACTCACATACATGCCCTGTCACGTTTTGGGCTATATCTGATTTCAGTGCTGGCCACACACCTCCCCAGGTCCCTGGGCTTCAGTGGGCTGCCCTCCAGCGGTCTTACAGCCATACTGCCCCAGGGCAGGAGGGGTTATGTCCACTGGGAGCCCCAAGCCCTGCCTTCAGTTTGCTACACAGTGCACAGCTACCTGGAACCTGGGATGTCCCCGTGGCTCCAAGCCCCCTCTAGGATGTCTGCCAGATCTTTTCTACCCCCAAATTGCCTAAGGGTGACAGCGGAGGGGCAGGCTTTGTTCCCTTTGTAAAGGCTCCTACAGGACAACTTATGGTGCTGCCGCCGGGGCATGGATTCTGATGTGGCGGCCTCAGTAAAGCCTCTGCTTCTCTCTGGAGGTAGGAACATCAGGAGAAACTGGTCCAGCTTCCAGGACCCAGCATGGCCCAGCCAGGGGACCTTGGGAGGGAGCAACCCTACAAAGGACAAGGATGGACCATGTGTGTGCCAGCTGCTGCCATCCCAGGGTGCTGGCTTCCTGCTCTGCTTGGGGACAGAACCGCCGGCTTCTGGGAGCCCCCCTCAGGGCCCTGACCTGGAGGGCCTGAGGAGACCAATCCTGCCACTAAAACTACTCTGAGGAGGAGTTGGCAAAGGAGAGGAGAGGTGGAGTCAGCACTTCCCAGGTGGGCGCAGCCAGAACCTGGGCACAGCTGTCTCCTCCTATAGAAGGCAGATCCTCTTCCTGGGGCCTGGCAAGGGTCTGGAGAGGCCTGGATGAAGAAATACCAAAATGGGCATCTTGAGTGCCCCCAGCTGAATTGGGGTTCCAGTCCTGGAGCGGCCAGCAGCCTTGCCCAAGGGGACAGGAAGGTCCGGGGCATGGCCGGTTACAGCACGCCTTTCACGGGAACTTCTTTCACCTGATGGACCGTCTCATGCTCAGGTGTCTGACCATAACCGGGGTCTCTCATGTGGGAAACTTGTCCATACTGGCAGACACCCTTGTGGCTCTTGTCTGACCCGTGTCCAGTTTCTGCCTGCCTGTCAATCACTCTGGTGCTAGGAACCCGACCTGTGTCCTCCCCTGCGTCCCCAGCCAAGCCTGCCTGGGGCAGACCCTGGTTAGTCAGATGGAAAATGCACATCAATCCACCGCCTCCATAGCCACCACAATAGGAAGCAAGTTCAGATTTTCATGTATAGATGCGGGCAAGGAGGTCGCAGTGAGTCAGATGGCAGTCCTCTGTACTGGGTCACAAGAGGCAGGACTGAAGAGTCAGGCACATGGCAACTAGCGTGTACATGAGGGTACGGGATATGGGTCATTGTAAGTTCACAGGCAAATAAATGCCTGAATGGTCCAAGTAAAGGAAACGGTGGGAAAGCAGGGAGCCTGGCATGCTGAGCAGGAGAGATGCCTCTAAGTTCCATCTCCAGCCATGGCTTGACCCATGCAGGTGTGGTGTGGCACTGAAAGCTGTGTTGAGGTGACAGAACCCTGTTTCTGGTGTGAGGAAGTTAAGCTTGTATTCAAAATGGATGCTGAGGAAACCTAAAATAAGAATTTGCTACACAGGGTTAAAAAAAACTTGCAGTGTGTTTCAAATGCTTACATGGAACATATCAGTGCTCAGAACCTAATGTGATATATGGTGTGCCAGCATTAGGTCATTGCAGGATGTATTAAAACTTGTAAATCTTTGTGTGGTATGTAGTAAAAGGACACGAATTTTAAGTTGTAAAATGTGCATCTTTTTCCTTCTGAGCTGTAATTTAAAAGTCTATGTTTGGAAGAGTTTCAGTTTTGCAAGATGAAAAACTTATGGGGATTGACAGTAGTGGTGGCTGCAAAACTATGTAAACGTACTTAATGCCACTGAACTGTCCACTTAAAAATGGTTAAGATAGCTAGTTTGATGTTATGTATGTTTTACTATTACTTTCTCAAAAGTCTGTGTTTGAGCCTTCTGGAAATGTATGGTAAGGCCTAGGGCACACTGGCTCCCTGAGGACCAAGGAGCAGGGACCAGCCCTGATTAGCTCTCGAATACTTTGCTATTGAATTCTCAGTTTCAGCTTCCTGGGAGAAAAATCTGAATTCAGGTTAGTGCTCCAAAGCCTGGGAGGAACCTAAGCCCTCCCACCACTATCTACATATTAACACAATTTTTAAAAAATTCCTTTATTTTATTTCTCATTTATATTAAAGGGAGGGTAGTATATTATTAATTTCATTTAGATTCATTAGATTATGTGCAGAACTGGTAATATGATCTATGAATTTCATTAGAGTATATAAAGAAGGATATATAAGATTTGTTACAGAATGAAGATATTAGGATGTTGTGACGTGGGAGCCCCAAGTCTGCAAGGGCACTTGTGTAGCGTTTGCCTATTCCAAAGAACTCACCCCGTGGCACAACTGTAGAGACATTGGCTTATTAGACTTACGAGAGGTACTGAGGCAGCCATTGGCCAGAAAATCCACACTGCCGGGGCTATACACAACAGGTACATAGTGAACAGATCAGAGTAGGGGTGTAGATCATTTTCAGGCTATGTGCAGACCCTCACCCAGCTCACATAACTCAGTGTGTGGGAGATCTGGCTGAGTAGATAAGTTATTGTGCTTGCTCCTCTCCTGGTGCCAGAGTGCTTGTTCATTCACTTAGGGATCCTGCTCCCTCCAGCCTTCTATTTGTCTTAAAGGGGACATGCCTTTCCTTGGGTAACTACCTTGGCCAGGGGTAGTCTCCCAGGGGGGAGGTGAAACTGTATGTAAGGTGAGGGGGGAATAGGGCTATGTCCAGCATTTACCCTATTTAACTTAACTCTTCCTTTACTTTTTCTCCAAAAATCTATAATTGTATTACAGCTGTGCCCAGAGGAACACCCATCCATGACTGTAGCAGTCAGGGGAAGCTGTGCCCATGAGCTCTCAGGTGTTTATAGCAGCACATGTACATTGTGAGTTGGTACCATAAAAAACACCCCGATACTTACTAGCTGAAAATAACAATCATATATTCATCTTATGATTCTGTGGGTCAACAACTTGGACTGAGTTCAGCTAAGTTGCTCTTCTGCGCTCTGCAGGAGGACTGACTTACTATGCAGCTACAGTCAGTGGCTTGCCATCTGGGGGCTTGCCTCCACAATTGGCAATGCTGGGTGTAGAGCTAGGGGTGGGTCTGGAGATCACAGAACCCTCAAGCCTGTTTGCAAACCCTTCACATGCAGGTCTATGAGCTAGGTAACTGGCAAAAAGATCCTTGGAGCCTTGGTTGAAGAAAGAATAGTCATTATTCAGCACACACACATCCAATACCTAGGCAGTCCAAAGAGAAACACAGAAACTCAACTGCTACTGGCAAAGTCCAAAGAAAAACTGAGCAGCTGCCAGCAAAGTAAATATGCTGTATTTCTAGATGTGAGCCCTGCGGGCCAGCGCTGCTTCACAAACTGAGGAACACACAATAGCAACAAACTAAAAAGATATACTGGTGCACTGCGCACTAACTCCACCCACACACTTGTTTACAAGGAATGTGCTGCACCACCCCCAACTGGACCTGAGTCAAGGGGGCCTAACTAGATTACTCTATTTTCCCTACACTGGGCTACCTCTCCTTCATTATCACCAGCTGGCTCTGGCTTGCTCACATGCATAGTGGGAAGATGGTTCCAAGCACAGCAGGAGGGAAAGCTGAAAGTCCTCTTGAGGCCAAGGCTTGGACCTAGCTCACTGTGGCATCAGCTTTGTTCCCTGTTCTCCCAGCAAGGCCTATCCATTTCAAGAGGTGGAGAAGAAAGCTCCAATGCTTGATGGGAACAGCTACAAAGGACTGTGGCTCTTTTCATAATCTACCAGATGGTCAACATACTAGATGCTTCATTCTATCCCCCTTCAGAGCTCTGCCCATGAAAATACACTTATTTGTGTACTTGTTTTCTATTTTTTTCCCACTAGAATGTATGTTTGATGACAGCAGAAAACGTTTTCTCTTGGAACAGTGTCTGGTACATAGTAGATGTTCGATATGTATTTGTGGAATAAATAAATGATGGATGACTGGATAAGCTCTTAATTTAATGTGATGATGACAGTAATAACAATGGTAATAAAATCAGCTAACATTGAACACTTACGTCTCACACAAACATGTACTAAATAAGCATTTCACATTCATTATGTCTTTTAATTCTCATAGTTATCCTGTGAAGGAAGCACCATAATTATCCCATTCAGTAGACATGAAAAACTGAGGACCAGAGAGGTTAAGTACTTGATCCAAAGTCACACAGTTAAAAAGTGATGGACCTATGATCTGAACACCGGTATCTAAAAACGACTTTTTATTGTGAATGAAGCTGATTTTATATTTTGCTTTAAACTATCCTTACATTCCTGGGACGGACACACTTTATTCATAATGAATTCTTCTTTATATCTAGTTGGATTCAATTTACAGATATTTTATTGAAGATGTTAAATACCTTGCCATTTGTGTATTTTAGCTATAGTTTTGGTCTTGTGCTATCTTTGTGAAGTTTGGGTACTAGAGAAGTGATCGCTCTGTAGAAAGAATTAGAAAGATTCTCATCTATTTTCTATTCTATGTCTTAGAATATGTCAAGCTCAGGCTGCCATACAAAAACACCATACACTCTGGCTTGCAAACAGTAATTTATCTTCTCACAGTTCTGGAGACCGGAAGCCTAAGATCAGGGTGCCAGCAGGGTCAGTCCCTGGTGCGGGCCCTCTTCTTGTGTTGCAGACAGATGCCTTCTTGCTGTGTTCTCACGTGGCTTTTCTTCGGTGCATGCAAGTGAAGAGAGAGAGAGAGAAAGCTCTTTGGTGTCTCCTCCTATGAGGACACTATTCCCATCAGGAGGCCCCCACCCTCATGACTTCATCTAAACCCAATTACCTCTGAAAATCCCACCCTGAAATATCATAACATGGAAGATTGGGGCATCAACGTGAGTTGGGGTTAGGGGGAGTGGGGGAAGCACACATTCAGTCCATAACATTCTGTTACACAGGGATGGAAATAACTGTTTCTTAGTGCTGCCCCTTCTGGGTATGAGGAAGCCTGCACATCCAAGCTCCCAGTGGTGGGATGGGGCTCTGTGGGTAGCCTGGGCCAACTGATTGGAAGCAGCAGTGCCATGTCATTTCCAACAAAGAGCATGCAAATGCTGATGCAGGATTGTCCAGAGTGGGCCTCCTCTGCCACAGTGGCCATCAAGTCTTAGACAAAGACAGCTGGAACGGTGCTCCTGATGGTCCACAGTGGCATGAGCCTGAGCAAGAAATAAGCTCCTCAAGCTGGGGATTGACAAGAAATAAGCTCCTCAAGCTAGCCACTCCCGACTAAGACGAGAGGTGTAACTCTGTGGTTGGGTTGTTTTTCCACATTTTTCCAAAAGTTAACAAATCTAGTCACAGTTTTTATTACTTCTTGAAACAATGTGGTAGCACATTTATTTTTTTCTAGAAAATAATTCATTGCAGTGAGAATTTAGAGTGGTCACGACACACCTTTATTCATTTGGTCAACAAGAGTTTATCAGAACCTATTATACGTGAGGCCTACCCTAGGCACTGGAGAGAGTGCATTAAACAAGCCGTGTGTTCTGTCCTCGTCTTTTTAACATATTAACTGTTAAACTCTACTCATTTGAAAAATAATGGCACTTCATTCCCAGGCCCCGTTCAGCTCCCAGCACTGCGGTAAAGTGCCCGCCAGGCACTTGCCAGGGAATAGAAAATAGTTACCTCACAGCTCAATGCATCTTGAAAATTCCCTTGGGAGAAGCAGCATTTTTGGAGGATTACTAAAGGTTGTGAAGGCTGACCACACACTCCTATAACTCGATGTGGCCTGCAACAGTCTGTTTCTGCAGTCCACTCCTGCCTGTGGCTGCAGAAATCAGCTCTTCTTTGATTTTAGCCCAAAGGGGACTGTAGTGGATTGAATGGCCCCTCAAAGTCATTGAAGCTTAATCCCCACTGTAACTGTTGAGAGTGGAAAATCCTATTTCAATAATTGAAAGATGGGGACTTGAAGAGGTGAATAGATTTCAGGTCCATGCCCTAGTGAATGGATTAATAATGGTGGTCATGAGTGGTTCTGAGGGCTTTAAAAGGAGAGCACATGAGAGTCTCTCTCTCTGTTCTGTCATTTCTGCCACGTGAGACCCCTGCATTACTGCCAAGAGAGACCCTCACCAGATGTGTTCCCAAGACTTTGGACTTCCCAGCCTCTGAAACTGTAAGCAATAAATTTCATTTTCTTACAAATTACCCAGTTTTAGGTATTTATGTTATAAGCAACAGAAATAGACTAATACAGAAAATTGGTACCAGAGAAGTGAGGTGTTGCGTATAACAAATACTTGAAAATGTGGAAGCACCTTTGAAACTGGGTGTTGAGGAGGGGCTGGAAGAATTTGGAGGAGCAGGCTAGGAAAAGCCTAGATACTGGTGGGAGTTTAGAAGACAAGAAAACCAGGGAAAGTTTGGAATGTTTTAGAAACTGTTTAAATGGTGGTGAGCAAGATACTTAGAGAAATATGGACTGTAAAGGCCATTCTAAGGAGGTCTAAGATAGAAATAAGGAACTTATTGGAAACTGAGGCAAAGATCACACTTGCTATGAACAGGCAGAGAACTTGGCTGCATTCTGTTCATGACCCAAAGTTTTTGAAATGTGGAACTTCCAAGGTACTGACCCAGGATATTTGGTGGAAGAAATTTCTAAGCAGCAAAGCATTAAGGAAGCTGCATGGCTACTTGCAACAGCCTATGCGGAGTTATGTCAGCAAAGGCATGAGGTAAAACCAGAATTTATAATTCAAAAGAAAATACAGAGCTAAAAGTTGAAAAACTTTCAGCCTGGCCACAAAAGGAAGGATATAGCCCAGGGGACTTTTGCTATGGAAATGAGTACAGAAGAAAGGGATTATCAAGAGAAGGGGGGAAAGGCCCTGAAGGCATTACAGAAGACTCTGGGGCCAACCCTTCCATTATGAGCCCAGAGGCCTAGGGAGATGGAACGATCTCAGGGATCAGGCCTGAGGAACCCTCTACAAGCTGCTTCCAGCAGCAGAACCCCACCTGCTTTGATGACTCCAGCTGTCACTAAATTGGCCCAAGGTATGGCTGGACCACACAGGTTTGGAAGAAATAGCCAGAAGCTTTGGTGGCATCCACATGGTGTTAAGTTTTCAGACTCCCAGAATTCCAGAGCTGTGAAGGCTTGGGAGCCTCCACCCTGATTTCAAAGGATGTATGGAGACTCCTGGGGTCCTGGGAAGAGATCTGCCATGGGTGTGGGAATCACCACACAGAACCTTCGCTAGAGCAATGCCAAGCAGAAATGTGCGGTTGGAAATGCAGCAGAGAAATCCCCACCAGCACCATGCTTAGTGGAGCTGTGAGAGCAAGACTGCCAGGGAGACCCCAGAATTTTGAAGCTACCAGTGTGCAAAGCCAGCCTGAGAGACCTAAAGCATCACCTGAGACCAAGAAAGCCATAGGAGTGGAGCTGCCCAAGGACTTGGTGACTCAACCTCCACACCAGTGTGCAGAGAGTCAAGGTACACAATTCACCAGCTTTGAGATTTAATGTCTACCATTCTGGTTTTGGACTTGTTTAGCACCTGTTACCCTTTCTTTTGGCCTATTTTTACCTTTTTGAATGGGAATATGTACCCTATGCTTGTCCACCATTGTGTCTTGGAAGTAGATAACTTGTTCTGATTTTACAGATGGTACTTGGGACTTTGGGCTTTTGATTTGAAATGAGTTAAGAGTTTGGGGATGGAATGAATGTATTTGCATGTGAAAAGGACATGAGTTTAGGAGGGCCAGAGGCAGAATGTAGTGGGTCGAATGTCTCCCCAAAGTCTTTGAAGTTTACTCCCCACTGTAACTGTTGAGAGTAGGAAATCCTATTATGATAATTGAAAGGCATGGCCGTGAAGAGGTGATTAGATTCTGAGGACAATGCCCTAGTGAGTGGATTGATAATGGTGGTCATGGGCATTGTTTTGAAGGCTTTAAAAGGAGAGCATGTGAGAGTCTCTCTCTCCACTCTGCCATTCTGCCATGTGAGACCCCTGTGTCAGTGCCAAGAAAGACCCTCACCACATGTGTCCCCTGGACTGTGGACTTCCCAGCCTCCAAAACTGTAAGCAATAAATTTCATTTTCTTACAAATTACCCAGTTTTAGGTATTTTCATTAAGCAACAGAAACGGACTAATACAGGGGCCATTTCCACAAAGCACAGGGGGCCATGAGGGATGGCTGATTTTGGAGGAAAGGAGGTGAAGGGAGCTTCCAACCACACTCGTCCATTTTCCCCCAAAGACCATGACCTATTCTCTCTTGCAGGGTCACACCTCCTCCTTTCCCCACTTCATTCCCCGACATATTTTGACTTCCTCCTCCCTTTATTATGTATAGCAATTCTGTGACCATCTTTTGATTCTGAATGTCCCCATTTCCCCAATCGTATGACAGTATTTTATTGGATAAATAAAATAAATGCAAGGCTCTCCCTGAAAAGACTTCTGGTGAATTCCAATTTCTCCTCTGTCTTATCATGTGTCAATGAAGCCAGAACAGCAAAGTGCTACAGATCTAGACCAAGCATGCTAGCTGCCCACCACACACTCCCACCCCAGGAGAGTTGCTTATTCTGGTGGCAGTTTAATGTGCACTCAGTCTACCTTGGGAAGGTCATAAGAGCCAGCTGTATATGACTTACCACTCTATGATGAGTAGTATGAGATAGCTGTCATTAGATTATCTCAAAGTGGTTTTGATTTGCATTTCTCTGGTGACTAGTGATGCTGATCTTTTCTCATGTGCCTGTTGGCCATTTGTATGTTTTCCTTTGAAAAATGTCTATTCATCTCCTTTGCCCATTTTTTAATTGGATTATTTGGTTTTTTACTGTATAGTTATTTGAGTTTTGTAAATTAGCACAGCCATTATGGAAAACAGTATGGACGTTCCTCGAAAACTACAGATAGAACTGCCATATGATCCAGCAATCCCACTACTGGGTATATATCAAAAAGGAATTGAAATCATATCAAATGATATTATCATAATACCTGCACTCCCATGTTCATTGAGGCTCTATTTACAATAGCCAAATTATGGAACCAACCTAAGTTCCATCAATGGGTGACTGGATAATGAAAATGTGGTTATATACACAATGGAATACTACTTAGCCATAAAAAAGAATGAAATTCTGCCATTTGGCGCTCCCGCCGAGGGTTCGGATCCCATGTGGAGACCGGTTCCCGCTCACTGGCTGAG
>NW_007748725.1:0-497 GCF_000696425.1 Galeopterus variegatus
TTCCCTCCATCCTTTTCATCCCCACACTTACCTCCTTCTTTCCACTAGGCTGTGAGCTCTACACAGACAAAATTGATTTCTCAGCCATCTCTCTATTACCAGTGTCAGCTTTCGGACTGGCTGGCACCAGGTAAGCACCCAGGGACTGTTGAACTGAGGAACGAAGAGAAAACTGATGGTCTTGAAATTGAAGGGAAAGGAGGAGGTCATACTGACGGTTATAGATAAGCATCCGATTATTCTGGATGAGGAAAATGATTCCCATCCACGTATGAAGAGATGTAACGCTGTGTATAACAAGTAAAATGTGGAAATAATCCACATTTTCAGTAATGTTGATCAGCAATAGAAATTACTATAAATTCATATAACGAAATACCATAAAGCCACAGAAAATGTTGCTGCAGTGCATGCCTTGTCAATGGGGGCAAACATTTGTTCTTGGGAGGTTAACAAACAACATAACTATTACAACTGTTTTCAATCCTCCAAAGGTC
>NW_007748725.1:5495-6168 GCF_000696425.1 Galeopterus variegatus
GATTTGATGTCATCATAAACCCACAGTGTCCCCTGGACAAACTACCCAGAGTTCCTGGAGAATTTTTAATTAGCGTCACATTTAGAAGTCAAATGGGTTCTGGGCTGGCCCGGTGGCGCACTGCTACAGTGCGCCGCTTGAGAGTGCGGCAGCGCTCCCGCTGAGGGTTCGGATCCCACATACAGCCCGGCCCCTCACTGGCTGAGTGAGGTGCGGGCGCAACACCGAGGGTTGTGATCCTGTTGCCGGTCCGGTCTGGTATGGGCGCGATACTGAGGGTTGCGATCCGTTGCCGGTCACAAAAAAAGACAAAAAGGAAAAAAAAAAAAAGAAGTCAAATGGGTTCTAATTTAGCATTTCCTCTAACTACTCTCTGATTGGGGCTTGGCATTTCAACAGCTGAGCCCCAAGCACAGAAGGTTTGGGAAAAAAAACCCTGTGCAGTCAGTATTGCTAGCCCATAGTACAGATATAGTACAGATGTGGAAATTGAGGGTTGCGATGATAATGTGACCTGTGCCCTCACTTGAATTCCAAAGAGGATTGTGGCTATGACACATCCTACCTTTGAACTCCCTTAGAACATTCTGTGGACCTCCCCGGGTATCCACATTCCCTCCATCCTTTTCATCCCCACACTTACCTCCTTCTTTCCACTAGGCTGTGAGCTCTA
>NW_007748725.1:11164-11618 GCF_000696425.1 Galeopterus variegatus
GACACACATTCACTCTCTGAATCCTCATAACCATCCTGTAGGGTATACATCATTTATTATCTCTACTTTGTGAATGAGAAAATCGAGGCTGGAGAAGTTAAATCACTTGCCCCAGGTCACATTAGTGGCCGAATCTGGATTCAAACCACATCTTTCTTTCTCCCACGCCATCCGCTTCATGATATGTCCAACTGACTAAATTTTACCCCTGGCAGCTTTGCAGAGCAGTTACACGGAATTATTAAGCAGATGTTCTTGCTCTACTAGAATGCGACATTTATTACAGAGGCGGAAATTGTTAGAGTATTTGCCATAATGTATTTTACATGCATATCATTAGAATTACTCAGGAGTGAGAGGGAACCAAGTTCCCAGTAAAAATCTTTCTTTGTGGATTTGATGTCATCATAAACCCACAGTGTCCCCTGGACAAACTACCCAGAGTTCCTGGAGA
>NW_007748726.1:0-324 GCF_000696425.1 Galeopterus variegatus
TCCTTTCTTTTGGATATATACCAAGTAGTGGGAATGCTGGATTATATTGCTGTTCTATCTGCAGCTGTTTTAGAAAACTCCATACTATTTTCCATAATGGCTGTACTATTTCACAGACCTCCCAACAGTGAAGAAATGTTCCCCCTTTCTCTGCATCTGCTCCAGCATTTGTTATTTTCTGTATTTTTGATAATCTGACTGGGGTGGGATGATATCTCAGTGTGACTTTGACTTGCATTTCCCTGATGGTGGGTGATGTTGAATATTTCTTTGTATACCTGTACACCATTTGTTTTTCTTCTTTTTTTCTTTTTTAAGATAATT
>NW_007748726.1:5803-7242 GCF_000696425.1 Galeopterus variegatus
ACCAGTACAAAACCAGCAATCCCTGCCTCAGGAGAGTCCTTCCCAATCTTTTTGCATTCATGCCCCCCTGCCCTGCCCTGCAAGGCTTGTGAAAGCTGAACTCACTAGTGTCCACACAGCATACAGAAAACCCAGCAAGAGCCCCATTTCTCACTAGGCTGGGACACTCCACATGCTCTCATGGGCACTGGCAGGGCTGCCACCCCAGCTGCTTAGAGCGTAGACCCTTGCACCAGACCCAGCAAGCCTGATTTCTTTCTCTGGAGGCACTACCTGTATTCTACAGTGCTCGCTCAGGTGATGCTGGGGTTGGGGCCTAGACTGCATGGAGTCTAGGGCAGACAGAAAGACAGAGACACCCACCATCTGAATTCACTCAGCACCCTTCAGCCCTCAGGTGAGCAGGCAGACTTGCTGAATAGAAAATCTGGTGGATTGTAGCAGTTCCCCACATGTGTGGCCCACCTTGCATGGCCCATGGGGGCTGAGCCCATGGGTACCTAAGCAGTCCACAGCTATTCTGGTGGAAGCCCCACCTCCCACCATGATCATCCACAGGCTCATGTGGGTCCTGGCAGGACCACAATCTCAGCTATTTGGAATCTAGACCCCTGTGCTGGACTCAGTGAGCCTGAGTCCCTTTGTCTGAAGGCACTACCTGCCTTCTACAGCAATCACTTGGGAGCCAGTAGGGTTGGGGCACAGGCTGCCTGGAGACTAGAACAGGCAGTGTGATCTAGACCCCAGTATGCACATTCACTGTGCATCACCCCCAGCAAGCAGACAGACTGGCGGAATGTACAATCCACTGGAGTGCAGCAGTTACCACTTTCACAGATTGCCTCACATGGCCCATGGAGGCTGAGCCCACAGGTGCCTGCATAGCTCATAGCTAACCCAGCAGAAGCTGTGTCTCACCCCTTGACCCTCCACACACTCACATGGGTTCCAATTAGGCCACAGTCCCAGCTGTTTGGAGCCTAGAACCCTGTGCCAGACCCAGTAAGCTTGAATCCCTTTGTCTGGAGGCTCTGCCTGCATTCTGCCATGCTTGCTCAGGCACAGGTGGGACCAAGGCAAGGGCTGCCTGGAGCCTAGGACTGGAAGGGCTGAGATGGAAGGACTGAGACCCAAGCACCTGATCTCATATAGCACCCCATCCACTAAACAGTCATCTATAGAGCTGCTGGGCTAAGCTGCAGCTTTGCAGGCTTGCATCTGGCTCAACAGGTGACTAGTTAGCAGTTTTCCTTCTGACAGCATGCTTCCAGAGAACTGCTGAGTTCTGCCTCATTCTCACTGGCTTGCTCCAGGCTCAATAGCTGAGCCAGTGACCTTCTACAGAGCTCCCAGGACCTGTTGCCTTAGACTGATAGCAGACTAGGTCAGGTCTCTGATGCCCCAAGGCAGGCCTCAGCAGAGCTTGTGGCCTTAGCTGC
>NW_007748726.1:8436-9599 GCF_000696425.1 Galeopterus variegatus
AGATCCAAACTTAAAATGGCCAACCGACTGTCAATACAGAATAATTCTGTAGCTGCTCCCCCTTCAAAAGCCACTCCTAAAATTAAAAGAAGTAACTGCATCACCAAATATCCACACATCAACAGAGAGATATGAGAAGCATGAAAAAACAAGGAAACTTAACTTCCCCAAAAGACTACAATTCTCTAGTACTAGACCCCCAACAACAAGAAATTGAATTGGAATCCCAAAGGACAATACTAAGGAAACTCAAAATAATAGATGAAAAAATAGATAGAAATCACAATGAAGTCCAAAAGAAATTTGAGGGTATGTATGAGAAATTAAAAAAAAGAGATACAAGCAATTTAAAAAAAAGCAAAATCCTGAAACTGAATAATTCATTCAAAGAAATAAAAATACAACCAAGAGCATAAATGGAAGGCTAGAAGAAGCAGAAGAAATAATTTCCAAACTAGAACAGAGGCTTTTTGAATTAACACAGTTGGACCAAGAAGAGAGAGAGAGAGAGAGAGAGAGAGAAGAATTAAAAATTGAAGAAAACCTGCAAAATTTTTCTGATCATCTTAAGCATATGAACATCCATACTGTAGGTGTACAAGAAGGGAAGAGAAAGGAAAATGCATTGAAAGCCTATTTAATAATAGCTGAAAACTGTAGATAATAGTTAATGTAATAATAGCTGAACATTTCCCAAATACTGGGAGAGAGATAGTCTTACAAATCCAAGAAGCTGAAAGATCCCAATTCAACCCAAAAAGACCTCCCTGAGACACACTGTAGTCAAATTATCAAAAGTCTAAGACAAACAATTGTAAAATCAGTAAGGGATGAGCGTCAAATTACCTATAAAGGAATCCCCATCAGGCTAGCATCAGACTTCTTAACAGAAACCCTACAGGCCAGGAGAAGAATGACATATTCAAAGTGCTAAAAGAAAAAAAAAAAAAGTTAAAAATTGCCAACCAAGTACACTGTATCTATTCAACTAGTACTGGAAATATTAGCCAGAGCAATCAGGCAAGAGAAAGAAATAAAGGACATCTGAAGTCGAACCAATGCAAATGTCCATCAACAGACAACTGGATAAGGAAATTCTGGTACACATACACAATGGAATACTACTCAGACATAAAAAGGAATGAAATTCTGCCGTCTGCAGC
>NW_007748726.1:10916-11617 GCF_000696425.1 Galeopterus variegatus
GAAGATTATAAGGATGTGCCATGAGTTCATTTTTCACTCACCTCCAATCTACCAAGTAGTTTCCGATTTCTCAAATCCACTCAAATGCAAGTGAAGTGTGATGCTTTCTTCCTCATCACCCTTAAAGGGCAGCAGTATGGCATGAAACTGTTTAGCTATGGCATGGCGTAGTCTTCTCAGAAACATGGTGTCCTATATCCATGTTGTTTTGTCATTGGTCTTCTTGGTTTGGTGTCATCCTGTGGTACAAAACGGCACCTTTGTCTGTTTTTGCTTTCATGTTCTGTAAAAGTGTCTCAGTCTGTTCTGGCTGCTGGAACACATTTACACAAACTGGTGGCTTATAAACAACAGAAATGTGTTTCTCACAGTTCTGGAGGGTAGGAGATCCAAGATCAGAGTGCCAGCGTAGTCAGTTTCTAGTGAGGTCCCCCTTTTGGGTTACAGACTGATGACTTCTCGCTGTGTCCTCACACAGTGGAAGGGGAAAAGCAGCTCTCTCTGGTCTCTTTCATAAAGGCACCTCTAAAAAGCACTGTCCGCATGATCTCATCACCTCCCAAAGGCCCCAGCTCCTAGTGCCATCACATTGAATATTACATTTCAACATATGAATTTTATGGGGACACTAATACTCAGAACATAGGAATAAGTAATAATCTCTCTGAATCTAAAAAGGATTTGCTGTTTTTTTTTTTTTT
>NW_007748727.1:0-11616 GCF_000696425.1 Galeopterus variegatus
ACTTACCTGCCCTGTTCCCCCTCCCCACAGGACCTGAGAACCTAATTCCAGGCAAGGTGAGACCGCCCTATGGTGGAGAAAGTACTGTGTTCTAGTCCCAGCTATGCTGATCCTTCTCTGGGGGACCTGGGCTGTGGAATACCACCTGGCGGGGCCTCAGCCTCCCCATCTGCAGAATGGGGGTCCTGGGCCCTGTCTGCTCTATCCACTTTACTAGACTGTTACAAGGCTCCAAAGGGACTGCATGTTTGAAAGCACTGGTCACCATGAAGTTGGTGAGAGGCTGGCTCTATGTCTGACTTTTCTTGGAGAACAGGTGTGCATTTTAACAGGGACCTCCAACCTTAACCCACCGGAACGAGGCATGCACTCATCTCAAGCCTCAGTGCGGAAACTTGAACACAGAGGAGGTGGGATCTGTGCTTTGCTGAAGCCCAGGCCAAACCCCTGTCAGAGTGAGGGAGACCAGGCTGGGCCTAGCCTTGCAGGCTATGGGGTGTGGTTCAAGAGCACACTAGGCAGGACACTGCAGCTCCCTTCATTAATGCACCAAATGCCACCACTGGAACAGACCTTTGAGGCAGTGTTCGGCCCCCTGTTTGGAACGACCATGGGACTAAGGCCCAGAGAGGGGGAAGGACCTACAGGGAAGGGAAAGGCTCACACAGAAACTGAGAGGCAGAAGGGGACTGGAGTGAAGCTGCCAACTCCAAGCTGAGGTTTTCCAGGCTCAAGGGCTTACACGACGATGGTATCCTTAGGACAGACAATGCCTTAGAGCAGTTTGTAAGACTCCTAGTTGGGGAGCTGGGAGCCTGGGAACAGGCACCACTGCAGCCTCTGCCCTTGGACCAGGGCCTCACCAGCAGCTCCTGATCCTGCAGGAGGAAGGTGTGGAGTCCTCTATCTCTGCCCGAAGAGCGGTTCTGCTGGCCCTGTCGGGAGCTGCGACGACCAACAGCTTGGGCGGAAGCGGGGATGAGCCTACCAGTCTCAGCCGAGTACTTCGCCCCCTGCTCCCGTGGAGGCTCCTCCTTCTGCTGGGACAAAAGTGGCCAGAGACTCCAAGCAGCGAGAGGGGAGGGAGAAGGCTGGGCTGCACCTCCAGGGTGCTCCCCCAAGTCCCAGCATCATCCAGACCACCCCAACCTGTCTTAGACCCCAGCGGTGAGCCCTTTTACTGCAGACGGCTTAAATTAGCAAAAGCTCTTCCTCCTGGAGCTCAGCAGAGAGGGTTGAACACTGGACAGTCATCCAGACCACCCCAACCTGTCTTAGACCCCAGCGGTGAGCCCTTTTACTGCAGGCGGCTTAAATTAGCAAAAGCTCTTCCTCCTGGAGCTCAGCAGAGAGGGTTGAACACTGGACATGTCCCGGTGGTCCTTGTTCTTCCTCCCTGCTGCCCTTGCCCCCACCCATCAGAAATTTGAAAAGAGCATCTGGTGCCAAGACCCCACCTCCTACCCTAATTCCTAGCTCAGCTGCCCCCAGGTCTGTCCCCCACAGCTTGGCATCCTTTCTTTGCTGGAAACCAGGCCTCTGGGCATAAGGCCAGGAGCCTCCTGCCCTGACAGTTCCAGTTAGGACTAGTACTTTCCTTCACCCCATTTTAAAGATAAGAAAACTGAGACTCAGACAGCTTTGCTGAGTTGCCCTGAGTGCCACAGTGAGTTAGCCGCAAGCAGGAACGAGAAGCCAGGCCTCTGCCTCTTCATTCTGGTTGCCCAAGACAAGGGCCAGGCCTGTCCTAAGACCAAGTCTAACCACCTGCAAGCTGCCTCGCAGTTGTCTTGCTGTTTTATCACCAAATAGCACCCATGAGGTCCCGCCATCCTGTTTGTAACCTTCAGTGATTCTCTGCTCCTTGTGAGATTAGACACTAAACCGAGTGGGGACGTTAAGAAAAAGCTCCTCCTCCCCACATTCAAAGTCAGCGCCCTTCTCACCTTCTGCCTCACTGCCACCCACTTATATCCTGTACTTGGGCCCCTGGTCTCTAAAGGTCTCCTGCATTTGCCAGCATCTGAGCTTCTGTGCTAGGTGCCTGTGCTCTGAGTGCCTCCCCCGTCCACTTGTGAACATCCCCCTATATTGAAGGCCCCCAGTGCCACCTCTCCCATGAACCCTTCTTGGATTTCTCCACGTCGGTTTGTTCTCTCCTCCCTTGGGCCCTCGGTGTGACCCTCGTCCCTTATGTTTGTATTCATCGGCCCCTCCTTCTCAGTGCCAACAGCAGAGCTTCGAAGGCCTCCGGTCAGGTTGGACCGTCTTGGGAGGTTTCGTTACCAGGGCACGGATCCGTCTCATCTCTTCGCAGACCAGCTCCTCTGCTCAGTACCCACCTCCTTGTTCCTCAGCTCGTTTTCCTTGGTGAAGATGGCCACCCGCGAAGTCAGCTCCTCCAACTCCCTCTTCCAGGCCTCTGGAGGAGGGGACAAGACCCTGCCAACTGATACCTGGGGCTCTCCTCTCCTCCCCTCCCTGTGGCACCTGGTGCGGGGAGGGCAGGGAGGGTTCTAGGCAGAGTCTCCTCTCCTTGCCAGCCTTCCTGCCCCACATCTTAAAGGGAAAGGGAGAGGGGGTGCCCTGGAGAGAGAAAGATTAGGAATCACACCACGGGTGGGGTGTGTGTGTGGCCACTTCACTTCTGGAGGGGACTGATGCTGATGTCCTAGCCTGAGGCATTACTGGGACATGCTGAAGAACATTTGGCCACCTGTGCCAAGATGTGTGTGGTTTAATCTAGCTGTGCCTCTGTTTAGGTACCTGAAGCCAGGACTGAGATTCAGGAGACCTGGCTGTGCCAGCTGTTTAAATATTGAACTATTCCCCAGAGAGGTTGGTAAAGAGCCCTGCAGGCAGCATGCTAAACCTTTCTGCTCTGCACTGGCTGCCCCGGCCCCTTCCCCAGCATCTCCCCTGTCCCCAGCAACCTGACTTTCCCACACCCCAGTAATGGAAAGGGCAAGGCTTGGCCTCCAGAATGCTGCTCCAGCACTATGACTGATGGCTCTGATTGGCCGTGCCTGAGCATACAGCTTTCGAATATTTCAAATATCATTTCTGTCTATGGCTGTAAGTCACATGACTGCTGCCAAAATCTGCTCGTCCTCTACTTGTACCCCTTTAGCACCTCAGATCCTAGCAGGGGCACATTTCTGAGGGCTAGGAGCTGGGGCAGGGGTGGGGGGTAGGGAGTCATGTAGAGATGAGGCTGTCTGAGGAAATGAGGAAAACCGTGGGGTCCCCCAGTGGGCCCACCGACTGAACAGCAATGGTCCTTTCTTGCTCAAGCGCCCACCCAAGTGGGGCAGCCCTCGGGGAGAGGTGTGAGCCCCGAGTAGAGGGGGTTTGGCCCAAGTACCCACCAGAAGAAAGCCAGGGATTCCGATTGGACTGTGGGTCCCCAATGGGGACAGAGATCGTGGGCATCCCCATCAGACAGCGGGATATGGGTGTGGATTGAGGCAAGGGAGCCAGAGAGAACTCGTCCCTGACGACACAGACGGGCTTCCCAGTAACATCTGTGAAGGGTTAGAGGCTGTGGGGAGGGAGGTCTGGGGGAACCCCAAGAGCCCCAGGAGGCCAGAGAGAGGCTGTGGGCAGGAAGACTGTGGCTCCACTTCTTCCACTAACCACAAGCCCATAGGTCGTCAGAGTAGGGGGTGTGGGGGTGGGGAGAGGCACCCGGGACCACCTAGACCGGCAACCACCTTACCCACAGGGGCACTTAGAAGGGACAGGGGAGGCGACCTGCTCAGGGTCATGCAATGAGTTGCACAGAGGTGAGACAAGAACCCACGCTTCCTGAGGCCCTAGTCCTGAGGTCCTTCTGGTTTCCTATGACAGGGTAACAAATCATAGGTGTAAACGCACAGGGGTAGGCAGTTTAAAGATGAGGACATTGGGGCGGAGGCATTAAGTCACAGCCTGTCACAAGCCTGGGCTCAAATCACAGGGAGAGAGATTGAAAGAGAGCCTTTGGAGGAAACTTCCGCCATCCGTCAGCTTGTGCCAGGCTGCAGCCTGGAGGCGGTGGGCCCAGCTTACAGGGAGGACCTTCCGGCCTAAAGTCCGGGTGATTATTTCACTGTAATTGATAGTTCGCCTTTGAGGACCAGCCCGGTCAGGACTCAGCGCAGTGGCTCTCTCCTTCCCGAAACACTTTCCTTTTGGTCCCAGGACTCCTCACCCTGCTGGGTCCTCCTAGCCCACTGGGCTGTCCTCATTTCCGCTGCTTTCTTATAACATTCTCAGCTTCCTATTCTCAGGGTCCCAGAGCCCTGTCCTCAGGTTCTTCTCTGCTGTATCTACAGGGACTCCTGGGTGATCCCATCCAGGGGCTCCGCTTAGAGCAGCCCCTCTGCTTGAGCGGCTCTCAGCCCTGGCATCTGCGTCTCTCCCCTGCACCCCATACCTCTGCCCCACGGTCCAGAAGGCACCTCACGCTGCACATCTCTCACGTCCAAGACCAACCCCTGGCTCCTCCCTACCCTCCGCTGGCCCTCGCACAGGCTTCTTCGCCTCAGTCAATGCACTCGTTTCCTGGTTGCTCAGGCCAAGAACCTTGGAGCCAGCCTTAACCCCTGTCTTCCCCTTGCACCCCACTTTTAATCGATCATCAGATCCCATCGGTTTTACCTTCTGTGTATCTCTAGAATGAGGCCACTGATTGTTCACTGCTACCTGCCTAGTCAGACATCATCGGGACAGAGACCAAGGTGACCTTGTTAAAATATCTCATTTCTGTCACTTCTGTGCTCTCAACATTCCAAGGGCTCCATCTGACTCCATGAGGTGGCTTAGCGGGGGCGATGGTGGCCTGCAAGGCCTACCTGACCTGGGCCCCAGGGCCTCTCCTGTCTTCTCTTTACTCTTCTCCCTCCACGCCAGCATCAGCATCGGCAATGGCTGTTCCCCCGACAGAGCCAGGGCCGATTGGGCTGCCTGGGACTTTCTTCCCCTGATATGTGCACAATGCCCACACTCTTCCTGTGGCACTTTGCTCAGATGTCATGTTGAGGGTCAGGTCTTCCATGACCACCTTTTAAAAATAGCCATCCCCCCTCTGGAGCCTGGGCACTTGACACCATGTCTACTTCCTTCCTTCTCCACTAGAGGTCAGCTCCGGGAGCGCAGCCACTACATTTTTAAGTTTACTTTAGTCTAAGTTCACTGTCATATCCCCAAGGCCTACAAAAGTGCCTGAGCCATAGTTCACACTTAGTCGGTGTTGACGGATGGGTGGCTGAGTCAGAGAGCAGAGCACAGCCCCGGGGCCGAGTTTCCATCCCTTTCTTTGATTTGAGGCACTTGACACCATGTCTACTTCCTTCCTTCTCCACTAGAGGTCAGCTCCAGGAGCGCAGCCACTACATTTTTAAGTTCACTTTAGTCTAAGTTCACTGTCATATCCCCAAGGCCTACAAAAGTGCCTGAGCCATAGTTCACACTTAGTCGGTGTTGATGGATGGATGGCTGAGTCAGAGAGCAGAGCACAGCCCCGGGGCCGAGTTTCCATCCCTTTCTTTGATTTGCGTCATGGGGGATCTGGCAGTGAGGGCGATCCGAGAGGGACCTGAGGTCTGCCCTTCGAGCCTGTGCTTCTCTTCTCCTGTCCCCCAAGTTGAGTCCTGGCTTGGCCACTTGGCAGCCCTAGAACCCTGGCCAGGCCCCCGTGTGCTCCAGGTCTCTGGAAACGGGGGCTGGAGTCAATACTTCCTTTCCAGTTCTCAAGACCGATTAGTGATACTCCCTCTGCATACCCCCCAGACCCCCACCAGCTGGGCCCTGGCCAGCCTGGCCCTACCTTGGATGTGGGTCACACGCTGGGGGTGGGGGTGGTGCCGGGAGAAGAAGGAGTGGTGGCTGAGACGGCCAAAGCGGCAGGCACTGGAGATTTGCGGCTTGGGGGTTCTCAATGCCTCTGGGATCAGCTCGAAATCCATGATGCCTGGGATCACCGGTTCTTTCTGTGGCCTGCTGTCTCTGTGGCTCCTTGGCCTGGGCCCTGACTTCTTCTCAGGTTTCAGCTTGGCCTTTGGACTGGAGGAGAGGGTTTAAGGAGAGGCTAATGGAGCCTTCGACGGCAGCAGTGCCCCCACCGAGCTCAGAGCTCAGTGCTTATTGTAGACTACGTTCCTGAGAAGGAGAGGCTAATGGAGCCTTTGACGGCAGCAGTGCCCCCACCGAGCTCAGAGCTCAGTGCTTATTGTAGACTACGTTCCTGAGATCCTCTGACATGTGGTATCCTAGAGTTCACACCATCCCATGGCACCCAAAGCTGGGCCTCCCCCAGGGTGCAATCCAGTCCCAATGAGCCTCTGTCTTCCTGACATGCCTTAGCCCGGAGCTGGGATCCATTTGAAAGAACTTGGAATCTCCCAAGACCCCACTTTTCTCCCAGAGACCATCTCTAAAACCAGAAAGAGAAGCCACAGACTCACCTACTCATGTGAACACCTGGGGTGGAGCAAAGGCACCTTATATACACCCCCTAGAGCAGGGGGCTGACAAACCGGGGCAGCCCCGGAAAAGCCAGCTCAGGCTGTCACCCTTCCCCCTATGCCTTCAGGGGCAATCTTGGCCCAGACCCAGCGTCCAGGGGCCGAAGCTGGAGCCAAGGCCAGACCAGGCCAGCAAATCCTTTTCCCATGGGGGTCGCTCCCAGGACTCTCAGGAGGCTCTCGGGGCTGTGACGCTGCAGGGAAGCTTCAAGCTCTTGCTCAGCGTCGCTGGAGACAAGCTGTCTCAGGTTCTGTCCTCCACCCTGCACCCCTCCCCTCCTGAAGACACTGTGCCTCTGCCCCTGGAGGCCAAGGTGGACATCAGTCCACAAGGATCCAAGGGAGGGCTGCTCTCTGCCCTGGGCCTGGTGATACCACCTGCCTGATGGCTGTCTGCACTCCCTTCTGTTGGTGGCCCCAGCTGAAGGGAGTCCCTCTGGAGGAGCATAGATGGACTCTGGATATGCTAAGCAAGGTGTGCTGTCCCCGGACCCTCTGAGGACTTGGCTGACTGGGCCCCTGAGTTTCTTGTTCCATTCTTGATTTGCCACTAAGGGATCTGAGACTTAAAGAAATACATGTAAAGCAAACCTCTTCTGAAAGTCGCAGTCAACTGGCTTCCTCCACCCCCAACCTTTCAGTCACCTGAAAACCCTGGAATTCCTGTGCTCTCGCCCTCTGCTCATGCTTCCTCCCCACCCAGGGAGGGGCCCTGCCCATAACCTGTGCTAACTTGAGCCTGAGGACCCAATGGGGGCCTGGCTGACTGGCAGTGGAGGTTGAGGAAAAACTACCTCTCTTGGACCCCCAGTCTGATGAGTGCCCCCAAGGCCACCTTTGTCTTCCACCCTGCCATGCCCCCACACCTCCTCGGTCGGCAGGGTGGGCATTGAGGGCCTTGCCTTACCTCATCAGTGGCTGCTCAGCCAATTGAATCTTCAGCTCCATGGCCATTGTGTGGTTTCTAGTGGAATAAAGACCAGTGCACTTAATACTAGTGATTTTTTTTTTTTTGTCCTTTTTGAGACTGGCCGCACCGCGCTCAGCCAGTGAGCGCTGTGAGCGAACCGGTCATCCCTATATAGGATCCGAACCCGCGGCGGGAGTGCTGCTGCGCTCCCAGCGCCGCACTCTCCCGAGTGCACCACGTGTTGAAAGTGAGTAGCAGGAGCTCTCATAGACTCGTGGTGGGAGTATAAACCTGAACAGACACTTTAGGGGAAAACATTGGCAATATCTAATAAAGTTGAACATTTTCATGCTGTGTCACCCAGCAATTTCTCTCCCAGATGTAAGAGAAACTCTTGCAGTTATATAAAAGGGGGTATTTATCAGAATATTCATACTAACATAGTTCAAAACACCAAAAATGTGGTGACATCCCAAATGTCCAATGGCAGAAGAATGGGTAAATAAGCTGTGGTACATTCAGACAATAGAACACTTTATTGGTATGAAAATAAATGAAACGCAACTACTTACAACACAGGTGAATCTTACAAATATAATTCTAAGTCAAGGAAAGCAAGTTCCAGAAGACTACGTAGCATGAAATCCAGTCTAAAAATAAAAGTTCAAAAGTGAGCAAAATTATTGTAAACATGTTATAAAATGAAAACAGCAATAAAAAGCGGGAAATGTTAAACACAAAATTCAGATAGTGGCTATTTCTTTCTTTCTTTTTTTTTGGTCTTTTTCGTGACCGGTAAGGGGATTGCAACCCTTGGCTTGGTGCTGCCTGCACTGCGCTCAGCCAGTGAGTGCACCGGCCATCCCTATATAGGATCCGAACCTGTGGTGGGAGCGTCGCTGTGCTCACAAGCGCTGCACTCTCCCGAGTGCGCCACGGGGCTGGCCCGATAGTGGCTATTTCTGAGGGTGGGCAGGGAATGGAGATGGGTAGAAGGGCAGGTAGGGAGAGGCCAGTGGTGACATTCCAGCTCTTGGTTTGGTGAATTTACTGGTGTTGATTACATTATTAAATGAATGAATTAAATGAAATGGATGAAAGATGGTACGTATCAAAACCAAGAATTGTGGGGCCGGCCCATGGCTCACTCGGGATAGTGCGGTGCTGATAACACCAAGGCCACGGGTTCGGATCCTGTATAGGGATGGCTGGTTAGCAATTTACTGGTGTTGATTACATTATTAAATGAATGAATTAAATTAAATGGATGAAAGATGGTACGTATCAAAACCAAGAATTGTGGGGCCGGCCCATGGCTCACTTGGGAGAGTGTGGTGCTGATAACACCAAGGCCACGGGTTCGGATCCTGTATAGGGATGGCTGGTTAGCTCAATGGTTGGGCGTGGTGCTGACAACACCAAGTCAAGGGTTAAGATCCCCTTACCGGTCATCTTTAAAAAAAAAGTACCAAGAATCTAAATCTAAGGACCTCAACAGATAGGTAGGGAGATGTAGGTAGATATATATATGTGCACAGATGAGTATAGCAAAGTGCTAGGAATGGAGACAGGAAATCAGCATGTTCTGAGAATTAACCCTCAGAGTCACAGAATTTTCAAAGGACCCCAGAGATCCCAGTGCCACCCTTCATCAGGTTAGGGTGTGATGGGTCAGCCTTGTCTGAGATCAGGGAAGTGGGGAGATTTGCTGAATGCCAGAGCCCAGGCGTTCTGACACACAGGCTCCTGATCTTTTCTTTAAAGCAATTCTCAGAGCTTCCTTTTAAGGAAGCTTCGGATGTCCTGTAGAATGTTTGGATGCTTGAGGACAGGGCATTTGGAAGCCATGAATCCTCCTGCCTACAGGAAAAGATACTCTTTAAGAACAAAGACTTTCAATTAGTTTTGACTGTGATGACTCTAAGAAATTCAGCTTTCCATCAGGACCCAGTTCACACTCAGGTGTGCAGGCACTTGTGTGTGCTGTGAAACTGAATCAGGAATATCCTGAAGCAACACTCACCTGTAGTACATATGATGCACACTAATATTTCTATCCTATTTTTTGTTTTCATTTTGTAAATATTAGACATGACCCATTAAATTGATTTAATAAGCCACTAGTGGGCGACTACCCACAGCTGCTGTAGAGAGGTCAACAGGGACTCTAGCAGGCTTTTCCAGAGAGGGACAGGTGGGACCTCATTGTGGTCTGCCTCTGCCCTGCCCTTGCCAGGCACAGGGGTCTGCAAGATCCCACCAATCCCTCCACAGAACTTCCCTTTCTTTCTCTGCCCCTCTAAGCCCTTTAGTGTCCATCTCCTCCCCAAGAGAGGTCCCTGGACTCACCAGGGAAAGTGCCTGCTAGCACGTGGGTGAGAAGCCCCTGCCTCCCGAGCAGGAAGGAGCAAGAGGACAAACCAAAGGGAAGTCTTGTGGGTTCTGTGAACAGGTCTGTTGGCTTTGTGACTGCACTGGGCCAGGGGGTTGCTAGGTTACCCCTTCCCCACAACTCTAGAACCACGGCCCAGTGCTCCTTTCCCTCGGCTCCCACCCAGCTCTTCTCCCCACTACCTCCTGGGACAGACAGACCTTGCTGAGGACCTTGTCTCCTTCCAAGCTCCTCCTCTGCCTCCCATCCAGTGCTTGCAATGGGACCAAGGGAGCAAAGGAGAGTCTGGGGCTGGCTTCAGCCAGCAACACAGGTGGGGAGAGAACAGGCAGAGGATGCTGGTTGTGCTGGGTCCCAGACTGTCCGCCTGATCCGGCCGGATGCCCACCATGGAGGGGTCTGCCTCCAGGCACCTGTTTCTGGGGATTAATTCTCAGGAGATTGGACTGTCTCCTAAATAGAGAGGAGGAGGCCACCTATGTTACCCAGAGTGTCCCTCCAGCCCCACTCGCTGGGATAGCTGGGTGGGAAGATTCTGGGTTTTCAGCTGAGCAGGGATTCCAATCGGATTCTGGCACCCCCTTGATGTGTCACCTTGGGAAAGTCACCTATACTGCCAGAGACGTGGAAAAATGGTTCAAATCCCCATTCTGCTACTTCCTAGCTGTGTGGCTACCTGATGTCTCTGAGCCTCAGTTCCCTTATCTCTGAAATGGAGATGATATTCGCACTTGTTCTCACAGGACGGTTGAGATTATTACGTGCTTAGAACAGTGCCTGGCACCAAGTATAAACACTTACTATTATTACCTCCTCTGGGTCTATAAAATGGGGTACCGCTGCCTACTTCTGAGGTTGTTCTGAAGAGCAAACAAGCTAATGAAAGCGAAGCACCTAGTCATATGTCTGGCACACAAGAGATGCTCAGAAAGAATCATCATCATCATCATCACTGGTAACCTGATGGAGGGAGGGTTATATAGTGGGATGAGTCCTTAGTCTGTGAACTACCTTAGGTGCTTCACTTTATTTCTCTGAGGCTCAACTTGGACACCTGTCAAATGGGGTTAAGGATAATCCTTGGCCAGCAGCGCTGTGATGAGATCAGAGGCTGTGAGGGGTGTAGACAGGCTCTGCAAACTATGGAAATATTTGCAGATGGTGCTTGATGCTGTCCTGATAATGGAGTTGCTGGCCCTCAAAACTGATGGGGGTGGGCCTATTTCAGGGTGTTCGTTCTCAGCCGTGCTGGCTGCATACTGGTGCACTGAGGCTTCCACATGCTGCAGCTTCCTCCTGGGAGTGGCTCAGGGCAAACCCAAGCCCTTCAAAAGTTCTGCCCCTCCCAGCTGGTGGGGGGTGAGGGGGATGCAGACCACTGTGGTGGCCCACTGAGGTCTCTGGTCATGGCCTGCTCCAAATGCTTGTCCACAGGTCAGAATGTTTCCTGCCTAAGCTCTGGCTTTTCCTGGGCCTGCCTCTGCAGGAATGAGAGGACACCTTTGAAACCATTCTAAAAACCCCCTCTTCCACGCTTCTGGGCATCCTCGTGACTACTGTGATGAATCATGCGTTTGAAAGAAGAGAGGGCTTTCTTCCCTTGTGACGAGCCCCTCCCTGCTGCTTTCGGCACTCTTGGGGGATTTTCCACCACAAAAGCTGACACAGGCTGAGAGGAAAACCCACTCTCACCACCCCCATTGGTGCCTCTTAATGTTTCCATTGCAGTATTTACAGCTGAACACGAGTCTGCATGTAGATTGCAGGTGGGGGGATGAAGGGGGTTCTGTAGGAAATGTCTTCAATGC
>NW_007748728.1:0-631 GCF_000696425.1 Galeopterus variegatus
AGATATGTTTGTCCTCTCAAAGCTCATGTTGAAACTTAATCCACTGTGACAGTGTTAAGAGTGTGGAAAATCCTACTACGGTAATCGAAAGGTGGGGTAACTGAAAGAGGTGATTAGATTGTGAGGACTGTCTCCTTGTGAATGGATTGATCCATTCATGGAGTGAGGGGCGTGGTTCTGGTGGCTTTAGGAGGAGGGCAACTTTAAGAGGAGAGCTTAGCTCTCTCTCACTCAAGCCATATGTCTCATGGCACTCTTTGTTGCTAAGGACTTGCCACCGAGAAGGGCTTCACCAGATGTGTTCCCTAAAATTTGGACTTCCAGCCTCTGAAAATGTAAACAATCAATATTGTTTCTTTACAAATTACCCAGTCTTGGGTATTCTGTTATAGCAAGAGACAGACTAATACAAAGAAGGATCTTTGAATGCATTATTTATAGATAACAGTTCCCCAGGGGTCACTTTCAATCCTTAAGAAGATTCACCCAAAGGTAGATTTTTCTTTTGGGAAAAAAGCCCTCCAAAACAAACAAGCTTGTATTTCAGCAAAAGATTAGGAAATAAAAGATACAGTAAATATAAGAAATAAGAAAGTAATATTTAAAGTAATATTTTGGTCTAGACAGTGAG
>NW_007748728.1:2398-3085 GCF_000696425.1 Galeopterus variegatus
CCTCAAGCACTTTCTTTTGTCTGAATAAAATGTATACTATTAAACATAATATCTATGAGGTATATTTTTAATATTATGCATGTTGTTTTGCGTCAAAGCTATGCTCACCACTAAGTCTTGATTTTAAGAGTGGGTCACCTTAAATAAAGCCAAAGGCTAAGACAGTTGCCTTCAATTACAAAGCTAAGTATCTGTGCATATATTTGAATGTTCCTTACTACTTTCATTAGCAAAAATAAAATGAAACAGATCCACCAAGTAAAACTTCTGGTTCATCCTCCTCTATTTCAGGTTTAGGAGAAAGAAGAGAGTGATAACAATACTGATTAGGGAAAGAGACATCAGCGAGATGGATGACTAGAGTTGCCTGGAGCTCGCCTGTCCCCCACCCCCTCCCCCCGCAACAAAAAGAAACCAAAACGATGAATAGGCAACTATATTTTGACTGGAGTGACTGAGGAAGTATGCTGGAGAGCACCAAGGGAGCAGTGAAATCCCTACAGAGTATGTAAGTCCAGGGTAGCACCACAGAGAGGGGAGCAAGTCATCCTGCCTCTGCAACTGTCTCTCCCACCAGGTTAGGCTTGGAGTAAGGGGAGAATTCTTCTGATGAGGAAAAGGTAAGCTGGACAATACCCAGGGATCTCCACTGCCACTACAGATGCCAGCAATCCTTGCTACAGGAGC
>NW_007748728.1:4908-5765 GCF_000696425.1 Galeopterus variegatus
AAAGAGACAAAGATTGCAACTATATAATGATAAAGGAATCTACCCAGCAAGAAGACATAACAATCATAACTGTATATGCATTCAACACCAGAGCACCCAGGTATATAAAGCAAACATTATTAGTCCTAAAAAAAAAGAGACCCCAATATGACAATAGTAGGTGATCTGAACACCCCTCTCTCAGCACTGGACAGATCATCTAGGCAGCAAATCAAAAGCAAAACACAGGATTTAAACTACACTTTAGACTAGTTGGACCTTGCAGATATCTACAGAACATTTCATCCAACAACTACACAATATACTTGCTTCTCATCAACACATGGAACACTCTCCAGGATAGACCACGCTAGGTCACAAATCAAGTCTCAAAAATTTTTTTAAATTGAAATCATTCCCTTTATCTCTTCAGGCCACAACAGAGTAAAACTAGAAATCAATAACAACTGAAACTCTGGAAACTATACAAATACATGGAAATTAAACAATATGCTCCAGAACGACCTATGGGTCGAAGAAGATATTAGGCAGGAAATCAAAAAATGTCATGAAACTAACAAAAATAAAGACACATCATACCAAAACCTTTGGGATACTGCAAAAGCAGTACTAAGAGGGAAGTATGTTGCAATAAATGCTTACATCAAAAGAATAAAAAATTCTCAAATAAACCATTTAATGGTACAACTGAAAGAACCAGAAAAACAAGAACAGTCCAACCCCCAATTTAGTAGATGGAAAGAAATAAAGATCACAGCAGAGACCCAAAAAATGATACAAAAGACCAATGAAACAAAAAGTTGGTTTTTTGAGAAGATAAACAAAATAGACAAGCTATTAGCTTGGCTAACTAAAAA
>NW_007748728.1:11061-11616 GCF_000696425.1 Galeopterus variegatus
ACCAGATGGCTGCACTGCTGAGTTCTGCCAAACATTTAAAGAAGAACTAACACCAATTCTTCTCAAACTATTCCAAAAAAATTGAAGGGGAAGGAATTTTTCCAAACTCATTCTACAAGGCCAGCACCACTTGATACCAAAACCAGACAAGAACACAACAAAAAAGGGAAAACTACATGTCAATATCCCTGATGAACATAAATGGAAAAGTCCTGAACAAAATACTAGGTAACCAAACCCAACAGCACATCAAACGAATTATATACCACGATCAAGTGGGACTCATCCCAGGTACGCAAGGATGGTTCAACACAAGCAAATCAATAAATGTGATACATCACATCAACAGAATGAAGGCAAAAAACCACATGATCATCTCAATAGATGCAGAAAAAGCATATAAAACTCAACATCCCTTCCTGATAAAAATTTTCAACAAATTAGGTATAGAAGGAACATACCACAACACAATAAGGCCATATATGACAGAACCGCAGCTAACATCACACTGAATGGGGAAAGCTGAAAGTTCTTCCTCTGAGAATAGGAACAAGA
>NW_007748729.1:0-558 GCF_000696425.1 Galeopterus variegatus
AAAGTACCAGTGAAAGTTGTATTGACAAAATATATCATTTGTCATTTAAATGAATTATTTTTAAAAATTTATTCAGGTAATTTACTATTTCTGAGCTAGAGAAATATGTTGAGAGAAAAGGAGGCAACATCACAATCTTGCATGACATGCTTTTCATTTTTAAATATTTATATAAACTCTTCAAAATATAAACTCCTTGAATTGATACAGGCATCATGACCATCTTGCTCATCATAATCCATGCCCACAGCCTAAAAGATGTTCAGTCAATGTTTGGTGAATGATTGAATTGACTGATTTTTTCATTTGTATTATTATAATGCTTAGAATGATTTTCCCTCTTAAGTAAACTAAGACTTTAACAAGTTTTACTGAACACATTAAATATATTTAGAAGGTACTACATTCAGATATTGCATTTAAATGTGTAGAGTTGATACAGAAATTTTCCAAGTATATACCAATTTTAAATTTTGAAAATGAGGGAGTTTTGGGCTGGCCCGGTGGCGCACTGCTACAGTGCACTGCTTGGGAGCGTGGCGGCGCTCCCGCCGAGGG
>NW_007748729.1:6188-6530 GCF_000696425.1 Galeopterus variegatus
TTTAAAAAATGAAAACAATCTAAGAGAAATAGCAGGCAACCTTAAGTGCACAAACATCTGAGTCATGGGTATTCCTGAAGGAGAGGAGAAAGGAAAAGACATTGAGAACATACTCAGTGAAATAATAGCAGAAAAATTCCCAGGTATATGGAGAGTCATAGACTTTCAGACTCAGGAGTCTTAAAGATATTCAAATGGATTCTATCCAAAAAGGTACTCTGTGAGGCACATTATAGTTGAACAGGCAAAACTCAAAAACAGAATGCTAAAAGAGAAAAGCGTCAAGTCACCTATAAAGGAGTCCCCATAAGACTAACAGGTGACTTCTCAACAAAAACTCCA
>NW_007748729.1:8631-9097 GCF_000696425.1 Galeopterus variegatus
TTTTTGAGAAGATAAACAAAATAGACAAACCTCTGCCTAAACTAACTAAATATAGAAAAGACCCAAATAACAAAAATTAGAAATGATAAAGGAGATATTACAACTGATACCACAGAAATACAAATATATATTAGAGACCATTATAAACAACTATACACCAACACATTTGAAAACCTGGGGAAATGGATAAATTTCTGGACACATACCAACTAGCAAGACTGAACCAAGAAGACACAGAGAACCTGAACAGACCAATAACAAGCAATGAGACTGAAACAGTAATTTGCAGTCTCCCAACAAAGAAAAGCTCTGGACCAGATGGCTTTACTGCTGAATCCCACCAAACCTTTAAAGAGGAATTAATACCAGTTCTCTTCAAACTATTCCAAAAAATTGAAACAGAGGCCATTCTCCCAAACTCATTCTATGAGGCCAGCATCACCCTGATACCAAAGCCAGACAGAGT
>NW_007748729.1:11088-11616 GCF_000696425.1 Galeopterus variegatus
AGAATACACTGGAGAGGAAGAAGTTGCCTCTTCAATAAATGGTGCTGGGAAAACTGTACAGGCATGTGTAGAATAATGAGACTAGACCTGTATCTCTCACCATATACCAAAATCAATGCATATTGGATTAAAGACATAAATATTAGATCTGAAACTATAATAATCCTAAAAGAAAACAGAAGGGAAACCCTTCACGATGTAGGACAGGGCAAAGTCTTTATGAATATGATCCCCAAAGCACAGACAACAAAAGGAAAAATAAACAAATGGGAGTATATCAAATTAAAAACCTTCTACACAGCAAAAGAAATGTTTAACAGAGTGCAAAGACAGCCTATGGAGTGAGAGAAAATATATGCCAACTATGCATCCAACAACTGACTAACACCCAGAATATACAAGGAACTCAAACACTTTAGCAGTAAAAAAACAACCCAACTTAAAAAGTGGCAAAGGAGCTGAATAGGCATTTCTCAAAGGAAGATACACAAATGGCCAACAAACACATGAAAAAATGCTCAACATCAC
>NW_007748730.1:0-11616 GCF_000696425.1 Galeopterus variegatus
CTGTATGTGGGATCCGAACCCTCGGGCGGGAGCGCCGCCGCGCTTCCCAAGCGGCGCACTATCCAGTGCGCCACCGGGCCGGCCCCCATTTCTCCATCCTTAAAAAAGCTGTACTGCTTGAAGCTCTGCCCACTGGGGGGAATTCCCAATCTTACTGTCCTGTAGGGCCACTCCTGAGTGGACTGTAGTGCAATAGTGCAATGTCAGCATTTTCAGCTGACACCAACATATTGAGCCAACTCATATAGACTAGGCCTGAGATTTTTCATCCTCTATTAGCTGGTTATAAGGAACACCCATGAGACAGACCATAGATGTCAGCTGAGAAAAAGCAATATTGGTGCAGCACAGAAAGTTGGCATAGGGATCTGCGTCACCTGATCATGTAGCTAACATCGTATCTTATTATTTTTAATTTTTATTTCCCTGATTACCAGCAGAGACAGTATAATTTTAGAAGAAAACAGTTTGGCTTTCTACTCAAGAAAGTGTCCAAAAATGTCCATGAAATTTTAGGTCACTTTCATATCACACCCATAATTACTTAAGGGACTAACTTATGTATACTTTAAGTACAAGGAACACATGACTCAGGTCTTCTAAGCACCATGTTCTACAAAACTAAGCTTATCCAACCAAATACAATGCTGAAAGTAAAATTAGTGCTAAGCCTTATTTTAAACTTTTAATTCAAGATTACTGTAGTAGAACAGTGATAAAAATCCTTATTTACCCACTACCAAAAACTGAAAAGATATGTCTGTATGTTATGTTTATGATGAAAGATGGAGAAAACTAATTTTTATAATGCAAAATTTAACAAAAAAGCTACAAAAATGGCTTTAAAAGTTTTGTATGCTGTTAAACCAGGAAGAATCAGAAAGACCATTTACTAATTGTTATGATTCTAAAGCTCTATTCATCTGAGACTTGTTTTCACATTCTTACTCTCTTCCTTCTTCAACTGCTTTCCTGTGCTTGGGTAGGTGAGGTCTGTCGTGGTGGGACTGGAAATGACAGTCTTGATGGAACGGATCTGCTGTTGTCCCCAGTGAGCCACTCCTCTGCTCACCTCCAGGGTTAACTGGATCATACGGTTAATGGCTTGTTGAATGTCATCCAAACTAGGAACCATTACCTGTGGAGAGAAAAAACAAGTGCACAATACTGCCAGCACATACAATCCATCTCTCCAATTCTTGCCACACTATTCCCCACTGAGTGTGGAAATCCTCAGCTGGCCCAGTGGAAGCCTGCTTGGAGGAAACAGATGTTAGAGGAGGCTGGGCTGCAGACTTACTATCAATTCCTACAAGCAAAAATGGTTAAACTTAATATTTGTCACTCTTTACCTGTGAGGGTGGCTGGATATAGTGGAGAATTGTAGATTATGTGTTGGATGTCCATGGAGCAAAATAAATGAAGAAGCTACCCCAAGATTCTGACCTCAGTTCTTTGAACTATGCCCAATAAGCTAAGAAACTATGCTTCAGGAGGTCAGTCCATGAAAATGTGGTGTTAGATGAGTCACAGGATGCTCCTGCCTGGTCCTATCCTTTGGCCCATCACAGAATGCACCTCGGCTATCCTTTGCGGCTTGCAGTTCCAATGACAATAAGCAGCTGGGGTGGTTGTAGAGATAAGTGCCATGGGAAGACCTAGAGATTCACAATGCTCAGGACACAGCCTCCTTCTTTCTTTCTATTCTGCCATCCTTAGTGGGCTGCCTCACAGTCCTGAATTAGGGGTAAGGATTTGGACTTCTGATTATTTTATTTAGATAATTTAATGTCTAAGGTAAGAAAAAGCAAGGCAATTTGTAGGGTATTTGCAAATTGATGTCAGAACAGATGCTTACTCAACTCTTACACCAGCCTTCAGCACACCATGAGCTAGGCAAAAGTAATTTTTTAATAACAGATATAAGTGATAACATTTTGATTTTTGTTAAATACTGAGGCAAAGTGACAAAATACATAGCATTACTACGGGTTGAATTGTGTCCCCCAAAGGTTCATGTATTAATCCCCACTGTAATAGTGTTGAGGGTGGGAAATCCTTTTATAGTAATTGAAAGGTGGGGCCTTTAAGATAGAACCACGCCCTAGTGAATGGATTGGCCCATTAACGGAGTAATAAGTTGATGTTTTAGTGGGTGGTAACAGGCATGGTTCTGATGGCTTTATAAGGAGAGCTAGTGAGCAGGTTAGCTCTCTCTTGCTCATCCATTCTTGCCATGTGACACCCTGCATTACTGTGGAGAGTCACCACCATCCAGATGTGTTCCCTGGACTTTGGACTTCCCAGTTTCCAAACTGTAAGAAATAAATTCTATTTTACTATAAATTACCCAGTTTCAGGTATTCTATAATGAGCAACAGAAATGGACTAATCCAGATCAAGACATTACTCTAAGCGACAGTTCAGTTCCAGTATTATACTTCTTAAATCATTATCAAAATAGCATTGTATTTAATAATACTTACCACATTAGGAATTGCAAGATGTACTTCAGTTTTTATAAAGGAAACAATCTCATCTGACCACTTTCGTCCATGGCTGCAATAAGATGGACATTTACCTGATGAATCTTAACCTAAATTCTCATAAATGGCTTGTTACACTACAGGTTTCAATCCTAAAAATTAAGACCATTTTTACCATACCAATTACACAAAGATAATGTTTCTTATACATAAATTGCAGAGAACTAAGAAAATACAATGACTTAATATTCTTGGAAGTAAAATATTAGTTTCATATATATTTCCTAGTACTTTAAAGTTGTGCTCTCTCTCAGTAATAGCCATATAACAACATTCACTAAAGTCATTCTTTGTTCAGATGCAGGATGAGATTGCCAACGAAAAGCATATACCTTCATACACTTTTTAATACATACTTTCTTACAAGATTTAACAGGAGGTTTCTGGTCAAAGCCTTCCAAAATTGCTTTTTTAAACAATATTACTTATGAACAGACAGAAGAACAGAATACAGAAGCACGACTTCAATAATGACACAAACAGAACTGCAAATTAGTTTGGCTATCTCCCTCTGCCTTGACCTCCATCCCCATCCCAGACAAAACCGTAATAAATGCAAACTTTCCATTGTCTTTTTCTCTGGGAAGGCAAGAAATGCTGTCATTACTGAAAAGCTGCATCTCCACTTATATGTACAAGCAGACAGCAAGGTGGAGGGGGGGATCACAAGGAACGTAAAGACACCACAGTTCAAAAATGGGACCCAATCTCTAGCACACAGGTCCAATGGTTCCAGATAAACATATTAATGTAAAGAAATCATTGAACTAAAAGCAAAAGCAAACAAACAAAAACCCTCTAATTCAAAGTCTCCCTGAGCACTTTGAGATGCAGCAATAACACAAGTATAGACTGTAATACAAAGGGTGCAATCTGAGAACAAGAGTTTCATAAAGTATAAACAAACAGTTCAACTAATAGAAGCAATGAACAACACACGAGATTAGTCAGACTTGTTTGGAAAACTAGAGCATCAGCTTAAGGTATTCTCCAAAATTTCAGATGCAAAATACAAAGAGATAGAAATTACTTAAAGAAAAGGATGAAGGGCCGGCCCCGTGGTGCACTGCTACAGTGCGCCACTTGGGGGTGCGGCGGCGCTCCCGCCGAGGGTTCGGATCCCACATACAGACCGGTTCCCGCTCACTGGCTGAGCGAGGTGCGGGCGCAGCGCCGAGGTTTGCGATCCCATTGCCGGTCCGGTCCGGTACGGGCGTGACACTGAGGGTTGCGATCCATTGCCGGACACGAAAAAAGACAAAAAGGAAAAAAAAAAAAAAGAAAGAAAAGGATGAAGAAAAAACAAGTAACATTTATTCAATGCTTAATGTATGCCAGGCACTTTCCAAGTACTTTCCATGAATTAACACATTTCATCTTCACATTAACTCTGTGAGGCAGATCCTGTGACTGTCATTTCCACTTTGCAGATGAGGAGACCAAGGCAGGGAGAGGTTAAGCAATTTACAGAAGGTCACTCAGCTCAGAGATGCTTTACCACCTAGACCCATCACATGAGTCAACATAGATATGGTAAATTAAAGCATAGCACTCCTTTAATCTCAAGGACAGTCGTGTTTTTTCATCTGGAAAAGATTCTCTGTGTGCCCAACAGGATTAATGGGGGGGAAAAAAGATCTACATCTAAACATACAAGATGTGAATTTTATGAATAAAGAAGAAATCCTATAAACATCAAAACAACTACAAGTTGTTAAGGCAAGGAGCACACCCAGGGTCCTAGGCAGGAGCCAAGGGCAGCACCCACCGCCCGGAAGCAGGCAAGGAGCATGCTGAAAACACCACTTCTGCACAGGTGGCCCACCACAGCCACTGCCACAGCCATAGCTGCTACAAAAGCAGCTTGCCACCACAGCAGTAGCCACAGCCACCATGCAGGCATCCCACCAGACATTTGATTGCATTGACACAAGGAGAGGAACCATAGGAGACCAGAAAAAGAAGATGTCTCTCTCCTCAAAGCCCACTCCAAAGTAATAGAAGCAACTGCTCTGCCAGATGACCAGACATCAATATAGAGGTACCAGAAATACAAAAATCCAAGAAAATATGAACCACCAAAAGAATACAGTAATTCTCAAATACCAGACACTATAGAGCAAGAAACCCTAGAAATGACTGAAAAGGAATTCCAAGCAACAATCTTAAGGAAACTCACTGAGATACAAGAAGACTTAGACAACATAATGAAATGAGAAAAAAATCCAGGATACGAAGGAGGAAATTTACAAAGAGATTAATACCTTAAAAAAGAATGTAGCAGAACTCATGGAACTGAAAGATTCATTCAACAAAATAAAAAACACAACCAAGAGATTAAGCAGCAGGCTCAAACAAGCAGAAGAAAGAATTTCTGATCCTGAAGACAGTCTTTTCGAAATAACCCAGATGGACTGTTGTGAGGTGTTCGCACAGAGAAATCCAAGACCAATGTTGGTTTTATAGCTCTTTTAATAGTTGACAGCTCTTTTTAGTGTTACATCTCTTTTTGATTTTACAGCACTTCATTGCTTGCAAGCAAGGAGAGCACAAGCATTAGGCTCGTGTCTCCTTGAATGAGGGAAAAGGCCTGCCTTATATAGCCAAAAACTTCCCACCCAAGTTCTCATTTAGGTCCTCTTGTGCAAATGAGGGATGCAAGTCTATTAGTCTGGATTGGTTGGCTATGAGACATAGCTCATTGGTCAGTTCTGGAGCCTAATTTGCATGGGTGCAGGAAGCAAGCTAGGTTACAGAAGCTAAAGTTCCCAATTAAGACAGCCAAGCATAAAATTTCTAAAACAGTTTCTCCAGTGGAAGGGGACAGGCTTAACAATCAGAAAATGCTCAGGGTTCCCCACTACAGGACAAAAACAGGGGAAAAAAATTTTTTTAATGAATAAATCTAAGAGAGATAACAGACAACCTTAAGCCCACAAACATTTAATTCATGGGTGTTCCAGAAGGGAAGGAGAAAGGAAAAGGCATGGATAACCTACTCAATAGGATAATAATGGAAAACTCAGATATAGGAAAAGACATGGACCTTCAGATCCAGAAGGTTCAAAGATCCCCAAACAGATTCAACCCAAAAAGCTCCTCTCCAAGACACATTGTAGTAAAACTGGCAAAGCTCAAAGACAGAGAATCTTAAAAGAAGCAAGAGAAAAGCATCAAGTCATCTATAAGGGAGTCCCGATCAGACTAACAGCAGACTTCTCAACAGAAACTCTACAGGCCAGAAGAAAATGAGATGATACATTCAAAATACTAAAAGAAAAAAACTACCAGCCAAGAATACTGTACCCAGCAAGGCTATTCTTCAGAAAGGAGGGGGAAATAGTGTATTTTCCAGACAAACAAAACCTGCAGGAGTTCACCACGATATGACCAGCCCTACAAGAAATCCTCAAGGAAATCCTGCATCTGGAATCTGAAAAATGGTAACTGCTACCACGAATACACAACAAAGTAGCAAACCCACTGGTAGAACAAAAATGCAAATGAGGAAGGAAAGAAACTTGATCTTACCGCAAAAAAAACATAATGACAATGTAATAATGCCCCTACTTTATTTCTGATTTTAGTAATTTTGGTCTTCTCTCTTTTTTTCTTGGTCAGTCTCGATAAAGATTTGTAAATTTTGTTGATCTTTTTAAAAAATCAACTTCTGGATTTGTTGATTTTCTCTATTGTTTTTCAATTCCCTCTTTCACATATTTCTGTTATAATCTTTGTTATTTCCTACTTAACATTTGCTTCTGTTTTAGTTTGCTCTTCTTTTCCTATTTTCTTAAAGTAGAAGTTTCGATTACTGATTTGAGATTTTTCTTATTTCTAATATAGGTGTTTACAAGTATAAACTTTCCTCTAAGCACTGCATAAGCCCTGCATCCTATAAATTTTGATATGCTGTACTTTGATTGTTATCTCAACGTATTCTCTAATTTTCCTGTGATTTTTCTTTTTACCCACTATTTATTTAGGAGAGTGTTGTTTAATTTCCACACATTTGTGAATTTTCTAAATTTCTTTCTGTTATTGTGGTCAGAGAACATATTTTCTATGATCTTAGTCTTTTTAAATGTATTAAGGCTTGTTTTATGGAGAAAACTAAAAAAAAGTAACCTTATGAAGTAGGTACTACTATGTTAGAATTAAATGCCTTGATGTTTATGCAGTATTTAAAACTGTTACATAACCCATTGTAAATTAATATTATTCATGTATTTGTAAAATAAACAAGTTATACTGGCAAAAAAAGAGAATGTTCAAAGAGATCAATGAAGGGCCGAGCCCACGGCACACTCAGGAGAGTGCAGCGCTGGGAGCGCAGCAGCGCTCCCGCCGCGGGTTCGGATCCTATATAGGGATTGCCAGTGCGCTGGTCTCAAAAAGGACAAACAAACAAACAAAAAACCAAAGAGATCAATGAAGGCTATCTTCCAAAAAAAAAAAGAAAAGAAAAGAAAAAGAAAGAAAGAATAGAAAAATAAAGAAATTGCTGAACACAAAAGGCAGAAATGATACAATAATAAGTAGGTACAGTTCAGCAAGTAAAGCCTTCCAAGGCCCTTGTAATTTGAAATAAGGCTAGAAAATATAAAACTATAGATAGCAGCACTCTTTTCAAAACTAGAACAAAATATGTGCATTCTAAATTTAAGGGTAAACACTTAAAGAATTGAAGTACATGAAGAAGAATAAAAAGTGAAAATTATCCATCCCAAAGACATCTGATAATGAAATGAATCAAAGAAAAAAGACAATAAGAAGATAATACAAAATAAAACATCATAAATTAAGGGCAACTCTATCAAAAATCACGATAAATGGCTCTCTCTGCTTCTGCCATTGTGCCATGTGATACCTTGCACTGCTATAAAGCCACCAACAAGGCTCTCACCACATGTGTTCCCTGGGCTGTGGACTTCCCAGCCTCCAAAACTGAAGGCTCCAACCTCCTACAACTCTCGAGGGTCTAATCCTGTCACCTGTCAATCATGTTAGTTACTACATTGCTTCTGATCCATTCCTTACTTTCTCATCTTTCCCAGACCTGGCCTGTGCTCAAGCCCTTAGCTATGCCTTCCTCAACAAATTCTTTTTATCATTAGCGCATCAGAGCAATTTTCTTCCTCTGTGAAACTTTCTCAACCATTCCAGCCCCAGATCTCTCTCCTGTCTTGGCACTGATCACCATAGCAGTCAGAGAAAAACACTGAAATAATGCTGCAACAGGAGGAAAGGAAGAAAAGGGTTATTCTTTCCTTTAACAAATATTTATTGAACATCTCCTGTTTTCCTGTATTCTACCAGTTGCTGGGGATACAATAATGAGCAAAACATACAGAGCTCTGCCCTAAGGAACCCATGTGTCCAACCTTGCTGGATAACAAAAATGCCAAATAATAACAAAAAAGCCAAACATTAAAAAAAAAAAAAAAAAAAGCCAGGTCAGTCTGAGCCCAAAGACTGAGCTTTTTTCATTTTAATAAAATGTCACAAACATCTAATAATCAGGGAGTGGGGAGGGATGGGAGAGACAATTACAAAGGGGCAATAGGAAACTTTCAGTGGTGGTGATACCTTAATCATCTTGATTGTGGTGATGGTCTTATGGGTGTACACGTGCGTCATAACAAATTGCACACTTAAAATATGTGCAGTTTATTGTATGTCAAGCATACCTCAATAAAGTTGTTAAAAAATAAAGTCATTATGATCAAGGAAAAAAAACCACAATAAGTGTAAACAGATTATAAAGTCTTTTGAGAGGGATAAATAGATTCAATTTAAAAATCAGGTATATTATACTTTGAAGAGGTAAAACCAAAAACTACACTTAAGTGAAGGGATTGAAAAAGATATAACAAAAAAAAAACCTGAGAAAGCAAAATTAATGACAGACTAAAAAGCATTTGAGGAATCAGGATTAATACAGATAAAGAGATTCACCAAATAAAAATGAAAAAACATTGTTCTTAAGCGTGTATAAGTAGTATGACCTTGTATGCACTTAACAACATAGACTTAACATACATAAAACACGAACTGACCAAAAGAGAAGGAAAATTTGACAAGTCCACAACAGTGCAATTAAAGTAAAAATCAGCTATGAAGGCTTGGGAATAAAACTAACAAAAATGTGCAAGACCTTTACACAGAGAACTATAAAACTTCACTGAGATATATTAAAGAAGACTTACATAACTGCAGAGGTGATAAATAATTCTGAATGGAATACTTACTATTTGTAAGAATGCTAACTCTCTCCAAATTAATCTATGGATTCAATGCAACTTAAATACCACCACCCCAAAAAAGGTGATTTTTCAGCAACTTTTGCTTAGTCAACTAATTAACCAAATGGAAAAATGTATATATACTGGTTCTCTACCTCACACTAAGCATAAAAATCAATACCATGTGAATTAAGTCCCTAAATGTAAAATATAAAACTATAAAACTTTTAGAAGACATTATGAAGTAGGGAAGGGTTTCTTTTAAAAGACATAAAAATAACAAATCACTAAGAAAAACATAAATTTGGATATTTTAAACAAAAGATTGGTTAATTTGAATATTTTTAAAAGTTAGCAAAGGAGAGTGAAAATTAATAAAGAAAATGAAAAGATAAGACAACCGAGAGATAGTTGCTGTATTATTATCAACAAAGTAATATATTGAGAATATTTATAAATTAATCCAATTCAATAGAAAAATGAACAGAAAAAAGAACACAAATTTTAAGGAACAGAAAGGACAAATGGCACTTAAACATATGAAAATATACTCAATCTCATCAGTAACTGGAAAAATGAGCATCTAAATCCCAAGAAGATACCATTTCACACCCCATACGTTGGCAAGAATTTTTTAATTGAATAATGCTGTTTTCAATCATGAGGAGCAATGAGGTCTCTCATGCTAAATGAGGCATGCACATAAACGAGGACTCAGCAAATCTACTCTTAGAAGGTGCAGCAGGAGACAGGTACAAGAATACTCACAGAGGCTTTATTCCTAATTGCCCAAACTGGAAACAACCCAAATGACCATCACCAGGAGAATGGATAAAGAGATTGTGTATACTCCAATTATACAGAAGTGAAAATAAACTATATCGACATAGGTGAATCTCAAAAATATAATACCGAGCACAGTTCAAATACAGGTAAAATTAAGTGACACATTGATTAGAGATACAAATAGGTAGTAAAACGTAAGGAAAACTAAGACAATGATAAACGCTAAGCTCAGGATAGTGGTTATATTTGGATGAGCAGGGAGAGGACCAGAAGGGGACTGGCAGCCTTCTTTATCTTGGCCTGGGTGCTAGGAACATGGTTGTTCATTTGATCACTGCTCTTACAGTATTACACAAATGTTTTATAGTCTTTCCATAAATTCCATATATTAAATTTTATAATTTTTAAAAATTAATAAATTAATAAAAATAAAAGGTGCTATTAGCATTACATTATGATAGGTAATATTTCCAGACATATTTAACGTATTTGCAACTTGCCTTACAACAAATATTCTTCTTTTCATTGTATCCAAAGATAACCGTGTTGCTTTTTGAAGACTGTCTAGCAATTGATGAGAGAAAAAAGCATAGACCTCTTTACATTCCTGTAACAAGAAATCATATTAAATTTGGAACTCAAAATAAAATGCTCTAACATCCCCAAAGCAATGACACAATATTAGAAGTGACATGTAAATGGTAAAAAATAATAAACTGTGTAATTTTAATGATACTGTAGAAATAAATTCAATCCTAAATTACTTGTCTGGTTTGTTTGTGTTCGTTAGGCAACTCACAATATATGAAGCGGGTGTTTACATAAACACCATAGCAAACCAGAAGGACTTACTCAAAGCCAAAACGCAATAATTCGCCCAACAAAACTGAAACACTTTTAAGTGTGGTGCATTTCTCAATACTTAGGAGTATGGATGCAAGAGGATGAATTAGTCTCCATCCTCAAGAAGCTCAGATTGGTGAATAAATATATTTTTAAATGTACAATATCCAAATATATAGGATGAAACTTGCACCCCCTGGGACCATGGTTTGACCCTCTCTCCATGCCCTTCCTTCCCTTGGGAGGAGGGGCAGCCAAGCTTATTGGGTGAGCACAGAACAGGTATTGAGCCTGGCAGGCAGGGATTGGGCCCCATGTTTTGCTTGCACAGTGAGTCCCATATCGGGCACCAGGCTCTGCACGCACTACTCCTCACTGCTCTAGAACCCTGCCCCTCTGAGACTGTGTGGGCCAGTCAGGTTGAGTTGGGTCAGAAGAGAGAGAAATCAGGCATAAACAAAGAGGACTATCAAGATTTTCAGTGTAGTGAGGGGATATATGGTCAAGGCTGGTGAGTAGTCAAGCTAAAGCACCAGTGTGAGAATGAGACTTTTATGTTAGATAGACCATTCTGGCAGCAACGTGGAAGATGGAGTTGAGAGGCAGAAGCTATTTAGGAGATGACTGCACTAATGCAGCTCCAAGTGACCCCCCCAATTGGAGAGGATCTCATGGCACTCAGTCTTTCTCTGAGGACCTCAGCTGGCATCAAAAGGGAATGCAATTGGAAGAGAAGGATTGCTGAGATGGGAGCATACTTCCTCTCTCCAGCTGACTCCTGCCAAGGCTAAAACCTAGTGTTTCCCAATCAACTGGTGATATCATCCTTGAACAAGAAGGTGAAAATGGAAAAAATGTGTGTGGTTTGTTTCCAAAACTGTATTAGGGTATGTAAAAGTGAGTAAAGTAGAGAAAGAATGAAAAGAAGATGATTATGAGGGATTAAAAGAAAACTGACAAAAGGAGGAGAAAGCAGGAATTTGTGCAAATGTGGGAGTGGCGTTGAGAGCTGCCTAATGACTAGAAACGTGAGGCCTAAAGAGAGAAAGAAACTCCATGCCCCCTTCTCGACCTTCATTCTCAATGTATTTCTGCCCATTCAGGGTTTCTCCTGAGGAAGAGTCCACAGGTCATCCATAGTGCTAGTTAAAAATGCAGATTCCGGGGCCAGCCCGGTGGCGCACTGGATAGTGCGC
>NW_007748731.1:0-832 GCF_000696425.1 Galeopterus variegatus
CCTCAGTGTCGCCCCCGTACCGGACCGGGACCGGCAACGGGATCGCAACACTCGGTGCTGCTCCCACGCCTTGCTCAGCCAGTGAGTGGGAACTGGTCTGTATGTGGGATCCGAACCCTCGGCGGGAGCGCCGCCGCGCTTCCCAAGCGGCGCACTACAGCAGTGCGACACCGGGCCGGCCTGGTTACAGTGTTTTTGATCTGTCCTACTGTTTTTATGTTTGTTTGCTTGTTTTGGTACTTTCTTAGAACTCTTATGTGTACTTTCATTGCCCATCTGCTGTTGAGTACTGTCTACTTTATCCATTTGAGCCCTAAGCTTATTCATTGGAGTTTTTAAAAAAATAACTTGTTTGACAGTTTTAACATCCTGATCATGGCTTTTTCTGATGCTTGCTCTATCACTTCCAGCTGTGTTTCTTTGCTTGTTTATTATGGGTGTTTTTTTTTTGTTTTTTTTGTCTGAAATAATGACTTTTAATTGCTTTCTTTATAGCCAGACATGATGTAACAGGGAAAAGAAACTNATTCTTATCTTTTCTTCTCTAAAAGTAAGACTTTGTTCCCTTTTCCTTTTTGTATTTTTTTTAATTCATTTTCTGTGTTTTAATAATGATATGCTTAGGTGTAGTTTTTGGCATTTATCATGGTTGATATTCTCTGAGTTTCCTGGGTCTTTGGTTTGGTGTCTGACATCAATCCGTGGAAGTTCTCAAGCATTATTGTTCCAAATATACATTCTGTTTCTTTCTGTCTCTCTCTATTTTTTTCAGGGGGTGGGGTATTCTCAATATTCTATGGGACAATTTTGTGGTTTTTCCACAGTCCTTGGA
>NW_007748731.1:2524-4077 GCF_000696425.1 Galeopterus variegatus
TAAGTAGCTGAAATCATGTAAATAGCCTGGGAATAAGAGTCTTATTTTTATTCTCTGCACAGCAAGTTAGAACCCTGTTCTGCTCTTGCTTTTTCTTTCCTTTTTTTCCTCTTTGCTGTGCTTGCTGCTGTGTGTCCTGATGACAGGTGATCATCTATTACTCTGTTTACTTCCCTCTGATTCTCCCATAAGCACCTTAACCATTCCCTTCTAGTGGATGAATGTCAAATGCAAATCTGATTATGTCACTTACCTGTCCTTCCAGGACTCTATTATTTACACCTCGTGGTTTGAAAAGTGACAGTATTCACCCCGGGGTGGACACAAGTAATTTTTTTACATACAGAAAGAAAATTTGGAAATGTTTGGTACATGCTTTTAATTTGAAAGTAATTTAAAGTCAACAATGAGGGCATAATGTTTTAGATATTTGACTTTGGTCAAATTGTTTTTATCACATCCCCTAGACATAGTACTGTATGTAGTTCCCTTTATATACTGTGAGTTGTTTGTGCCCTTCTGACTGGACTTTTGCTGTTTACTCCTATACTTTACATGGAAAGGCTAAGCATCTTTGGCATTTCAGTGGAGTTGAAACTGAACACGAAATAGGACTATATTTTCTCATTCTTTGTTATGCCAGTCTATATTGAACTTGGTTCCAAATTAGTTCAACTCACACTTTTTTTTCAGGAAGTATTTATATTTATGTCTTCATACTATATCATAGATTCCTTGGAGGAGTAGAATTTTCTTCATCCTTTTATCTGTAGCAAGAATGATGGTCTATATCTGTAAAGTGGCTTTGTAGTAGTATTTTTTGTAATTAATAATTCATTATAGTTGCAGAATCTTCCTGTTGTGATTTTTCTTCTACCATATGGAATACTGTACGTGTTGTAAGATACATATGTACATGCACCCACAGAATTATGAAGTTCCAGATTTCCATTTTGNCAGCAAGCATCAGAGAATTCACACAGGTGAGAGACCATATGAATGTAAAGAATGTGGAAAAACCTTTAATGAGAAGTCAAACCTCAACGTGCATAAGAGAATTCACACAGGTAAGAAACCATATGAATGTAAAAAATGTAAGAAAGCTTTCAGCCAGAAGTCACACCTCAGCTTACATGACAGATCTCACACAAGTGAGAAACCATATGAATGTAAAGAATGTGGAAACTCTTTCTACTGTAAATCACAACTCAATGTACATCAGAGAATTCACACAGGTAAGAAACCATATGAATGTAAAGAATGTAGAAAAACCTTTCATGAGAAGTCAAACCTCAACAAGCATAAGAGAATTCACACAGGTGAGAAACCATATGAATGTAAAGAATGTGGAAAAACTTTCTACTGTAAATCACAACTCAATGTACATCAGAGAACTCACACAGGTAAGAAACCATATGAATGTAAAGAATGTGGAAAAACCTTTCATGAGAAGTCAAACCTCAACAAGCATAAGAGAATTCACACAGGTGAGAAACCATATGAATGTAAAGAATGTGAAAAAACTTTCTACTCTAAATCAAACCTCAGTGTAC
>NW_007748731.1:4883-6661 GCF_000696425.1 Galeopterus variegatus
CACTTCCTCCTGAAGAGGCTGATTGGATGCATGCTGGAGAGAAATCTGATGAAGGTAATATAACTGGGAAATTGTGGAGACATTGTGAGCATCTTAATCAGCATTCCAAGATTCATGCTCAGCAGCAGGCTTTTGAATATAGTGGACAATGGAAATCCTTCAACACAGAGCCAATATTATTGGAACAGAAGAAAGTGTATATGGGAGAGATGTCCTGTAAATTTGATTATGGGAAAGTCTTTCATAAGTCAGCTGTTCTTGGCCAAGAGATAATTCCAGAATCAGAGAAATCTTCTCAGTTTGACATATGTTGGAGAAAGTTCTATGAAAATTATGAACTCACTGAACAGCAGAAAATACACACAGAAGAGAAACCCTATAAATATAGTGAATGTGATAAATCGTTCATGAAGAAATTACCCCTTACAATCCATAAGAGAACACATACAGGGGAGAAGCTATACGTGTGTGATGAATGTGGGAAAACCTTTCACAAGTCCTCAAACCTCATCAGGCATCAGAGAATTCACACAGGTGAGAGACCATATGAATGTAGTGAATGTGGAAAAACCTTTCACGAGAAGTCAAATCTCAGGAAGCATCAAAGAATTCACACAGGTGAGAAACCATATGAATGTAATCAGTGTGGGAAAACCTTTCACAGGAAGTCAAACCTCACCAGACATCAGAGAATTCACACAGGTAAGAAACCATATGAATGAAAAGAATGTTCAAAAATTTTCTGAAGTAAATCAGACTTCAATGTACATCACAGTACTCACACAGGTGAGACACCATATGAGTATAAAGAATGTATAAAATCTTTCTACCATAACTTGGATCTCAATAAACATAAGAAAAGTCACACATAGAAAAGGCCCCATGAATACAATGAGTGTGAAAAAACCTTCAAACATAAGTCAATATTAAGCATGCATCAGAGATTCACACAGATGAGAAGCCCTATGTATGTAATGAATGTGGAAAACCTTTTCAACAGAAGTCAAACCTCAGCAAGCATTGCAGAATTTACACATGTGAGAATCCAGATGAATGTAAAGAATACAGGAAACTTTATACATTAAAGCAGACCTCAGTGTACATCAAAGAACTCACACAGTTGTGAAACCATATGAATGTAATGAATGTACAAAATATTTCTACCAGAAATCAAACCTTACTAGTCATGAGCACACTTCAGCATGCATCAGAGAACTCATGTAAAAGAGAAAACCTATGAATGTACAGCTGTCTATTCATATCCACGGGATTGGTTTCAAAACTTTCCATAGATACCAAAATCGGTGGATGTTCAAGTCTTATAGGAAGTGGTGAGCTATTGCATAACATTTTGCTGCACAATTTAACATCATGTCTAGATTACTTATATTACTGAATACATTAAAAACAATATAAGTAGTTTTTTTTTTTGGTATATTTTGTATTGCCATACTTTCTTTTTTTTCAAATAGTTTTGATCTATAGTTGGTTGAATCCACGAATGTGGATCTTGTGGATATGGAAGGCTCATTGTAATGAATGTAGAACATCTTTTGTCAGAAGTCACACCTAAACAAACATCAGAGAACTCACATAAGGGAGAAATACTGCATGGCAAAGACTAGCTATTTTTTCCAGAAACACACACACACACACACACACAAAACACTGTCTTTTGTACAGACAGCTTTTTCAGCAAATGGTGCTGGGAAAATTATATGGACTTGCAGAAAGATAAAGTTGAACCTACGAGCAGCCATTATGGAAAATGGTATGGA
>NW_007748731.1:7805-8935 GCF_000696425.1 Galeopterus variegatus
ACTTTGAAAAACATTTTGGCAGTTTCTCAAAATATTATCTAGAATCACCATACTACTCAGAAATTTCTTTCTCAAGTGTATGCAAAAATATATATATAGATAGATAGATATAGATAGATAAGTTTATGGCCAAAGACTCATATGTGAATACTCATAGTAGCACTATTTATAATTGCCAAAAGTAAATGAAACAAATTCATCCACTAGCAGAAGGTAACATGTATGTGGTGTATCTGTGCCATAGAATACTATTCCCCAATCAAAGCAGATATAGTAATGATATCTGCTCTAACAGGAAAGATCAACAGTGTCCAGCTATGTGAAAGAAACTACACCTAGGGAAACTACATAATTTATTTTTGCACTTCAGATATTTTTATAAAGGCTCATGTATAGACACAGGAAAGACATTAAAAATTGTCTAGAGCTGGAGGGGTGAAAGAGTAAATGCAAATGAGATGAGTCATGGACATATTCTAAAGTTTGATTGTGATTATGGTTATATAATTGTATTTTCTAGTATTCCACATGTGTGTAATTTTATGTGTTGGACTTAGTGATAATTAATAAAGAATAGTTGAAAAACATGAAAATGAACTCTGAAGATGAATATGCTGTAGGTGGAGGTCTGTGGCAAGTATTCTTGGAAGAGTCTCAATATTTTATTTCCTCATTGGCTGATGGCCACTAACAGGTTTATCCAATCAGAGCTGGAATACTGGTCTTTCAGAAGCCCTTTTTTGAATACAGAGTATGAATAGGCTTCCTAGGTCCCTACATGCCATTTTCTCTTTTCTCAGGCTTGGTATCTCTGCTCTTCACAGCTGGGTTGTGCTATTTTTCAAACAGTGTAAAAACACCATCACTGAATCTCAGAGCAAAGACATGAGCTGCAGAGAGTGACAACAGCAGAATGAATGACTCTGCTAGTGTGTCAGAGATGGTGGGAGCAGATTCTCCCAGAGGTTATTGTTCCTGGGTCCATGCACTTCTCAATCCTGCCCAACAACTCAGGCCTTCTGGGAACAGATTTCATAATCTGAGCTTTTTACATAGGGACCATGTCCATGGTCCCCAAGCATATTTCTCCTGAAGAGCAGCAGGCAGGAATAGTAACTTATGACATACAT
>NW_007748731.1:10404-11614 GCF_000696425.1 Galeopterus variegatus
AGTACCTCCATACCAGTCTATGTTTCCTTGAAAATATATTTTAAAACCTTAAAATAGTCTTAGTTACTGTATTTCTTAGGCTCTTGTAAGTAAGATGGAGAGCAGAAACCACATTGTGGAAGTTGTATCCACAATGGCTGGAGCAAAATTTGTGCTCAAATGCTAGAGATGGAAATGAAACCATTATTCACAATTTTGGTTATTAACAAAAAAAAAAAAGCCAATATCAAGAAGTGGTGTTCTTCATGGTCTGCTCCTCGTGGGAGTGTGGAGAACTTAATTGAAGCTCATTCAGGTCATCAATGGCTTCCTGTCTCCATCCAGAAGACACTCCTTAGTCCTCGACTTATTACATACTTCTCAGTAGCCATTGAAACTCCTCCTTGGTTTCGGTAACACTGGTGTCCCTGTTTTCTCTTCGTACTCTCTTGCCCTTCTTTTTAGTCCCCATTGGGAGTTCAAAATTAAAAGTGTAAATGACCCCATGTCCAAGACTTGGTATTTGTTCTTATTGGTGTTCTCTTGCTGGACAGCATCACCTGTGCTCAGAGATTAACGCTGGTTCTGGATTTTTATCCTCGCTTCATCCAGATCTTCTCTATATTTCATGAGTTCTATTCTTGGTCATCTGATGTTTCTCAGACTTGACTCCTCAAACACAAAATGCTTTCCTGCTCTTGCAACAAAAACAAAGCCAATAAACAACACACACACAAAATTAAAAACTGGGGGAAATCGTGTGTGTGTGTGTGTGTGTGTGTGTGTGTGTTTCTTCTCATAGCTACCAACAAAGGTTTTCCAAGTATCACAATCTAGATATTTGGAAAACAGGTTGGTCCAGTATCCTCTCATAGTCACACAAATATGTGATTTTTGTTCGTTTGTTTTTGGCTCTCACTTATTTTTCAGTTCTATCACCTCTTCTCCACCTCAACTCTCATGACCAAGTACAAGGTACCATCACTCNGTGTGTGTGTGTGTGTGTGTGTGTGTGTGTGTGTGTGTGTGTTTCTTTCTTCTCATAACTACCAACAACGGTTTTCCAAGTATCACAATCTAGATATTTGGAAAAGAGAGTTGGTCCAGTATCCTCTCATAGTCACAGAAATATGTGAATTCGTTTGTTTTTGGCTCTCACATATTTCTCAATTCTATCACCTCTTCTCCCCCTCAACTCTCATGACCAAGTACAAGGTGCCTTCACTCCTAT
>NW_007748732.1:0-410 GCF_000696425.1 Galeopterus variegatus
GAGTTTACTTAGATCGATGTGCTTGGACTGATGAGTTTACTTTTATCGATGTGGTTGGTCTTATGAGTTTACTTAGATCGATGTGCTTGGTCAGATTAGTTTACTTAGATCGATCGTCTTGGTATGATGAGTTTACTTAGATCGATGACCTCGGTCTGATGAGTTTACTTAGATAGCTTGGACAGATGAGTTTACCTTGATCGAAGTGCTTGGTCTGATGAGTTTTCTTAGATCGATGAGCTCGGCCTGATGAGTTTACTTAGATCCATGAGCTCGGTCTGATGAGTTTGCTTTGGTCGATGAGCCCGGTCTCATGCGTTTACTTAGATCGATGAGCTTGGTCTGATGTGTTTACTTTGATCGATGTGCTTGGTCTGATAAGATTACTTAGATCGATGAGCTCGGTCCGA
>NW_007748732.1:2369-5068 GCF_000696425.1 Galeopterus variegatus
CACAGTCTGATCAGTTTACTTAGATCGATGATCTTGGTGTGATGAGTTTACTTAGATCGAATTGCTTGTTCTGATGAGTTTACTTAGATCGATGAGCTTGGTCTGCTGAGTTTATTTGATCGATGAGCTCGGTCCGATGAATTTACTTAGATCGATGAGCCTGGTCTTATGAGTTTACTTAGATCGATGTGCTTCGTCTGACGAGTTTACTTTGATCGATGTGCTTTGTCTTATGAGTTTACTTAGATCGAACATCTTGGTTTGATGAGTTAACTTAGACTAATGAGCTTGGACGGATTAGTTTACTTAGATTCATCGTCTTGGTCTGATGAGTTTACTTAGATCGATGATCTCGGTCTGATGAGTTTACTTAGAACGATGAGCTCGGTCTGATGAGTGTACTTAGATCGATGAGCTCGGTGTGATGAGTTTTCTTAGATCGATGAGCTTGGCGTGATGAGTTTACTTAGATCCATGACCTCGGTCTGATGAGTTTGCTTTGGTCGATGAGCTCAGTCTCATAAGTTTACTTAGATCGAAGAGCTTGGTCTGATGTGTTTACTTACATCAATTAGCNGCGGGAACCGGTCTGTATGTGGGATCCGAACCCTCGGCGGGAGCGCCGCGGCGCTCCCAAGTGACTCACTGTAGCAGTTCGCCACCGGGCCGGCCCTCTATTAGCACTTTTCAAGCATACAATATATTGTTATTAACTATAGTTATCATGATATACAATAGATTTCTAGAAATGGCTAGTTATATATGTTTATTTTGAGAGTATGGAAAACATCAGAAATGTTTTTAGGAAGACAGATTGTTTATTTACTAAAGATAGTATTAATAATTCCCATGTCTTACTGTAGTGTTAACATGGAAAATGCCACAATAGGAAGATTCATAGTGGCATCTTAAGGAAGAATTCAACTTTATAAAAAAAGCTAAAACTCTCAACTCATCAGAGTAATAAAATAACCATGAAACTCTATAAACATTTAAAAATAAAAACATTCTATAAGATAAGCAGAATCATATTCTAAACATTGACTCTTAAAAAAAAAACACAATGAGTAACATGTAAGCACAAGGCATATCTATACCAGGGAAGCATGATTATTTTAATACCCTTCTCACCCCCCAGCACAGAACAGCATATACTCAAAATTCCAAAGAATCCTTTCTTTCTCTCTTTCCATAATCAGAAACTCATGTAACTTAATTCATGCCAAGGGGTAGGTAAGCCTCAGTTTTGAGCTGGAAAATGTGTACTTCACGTTACTTTTATGAGACATTGCTTCAACTTCTACTCCTTCTTTCTCCTTCCACCCCACCATTGGTGAATTTAATTGACTAATTTTCTTTCTCTATTTTCAAGGCATCAAAAAAATGTAATAATGTTACTGGCTACTATTTTGTTTCATGGAAACTATATCAATCTTCAAATGTATGGTCTTCTTAAGTTACAATTAGGAATCTGAACTCAGCAAAAGTTATACTCATTCTTAGAAATGTATCAGTCACCATTAGTCTATTCTGGCTATGTTCAAAAAGCACATCCTAAGATCTTTTGAGTTTAAATTTCATAACCTAATTTTTTAATTTAAAAATTAGCATGAGTGTCATATAGGCTTTGTGATAGGTTTAAAAATAGCCCTCAAGTATGTCCACATCCTAATAATGTCCAGGATCTATGAATGTTACCTTATATAGCAAAAGTGACTTTTCAGATTTGATTAAGGATTTTCAGATGGAGAGATTATTTTGTATTATCTGGTTGGGCCTTAAATGTTACCACATGTGTCCCGATAAGAGGGAGGAAAAGGAAGATTTGACTACAGAGCAGAAGGCTATAAGACAGAAGCAGAGATTTGAAGAAGCTACACTGCTGGCTTTGAAGATGGAAGAAGGGGGCCAATGAGCCAATGAATGCAAGGACTGCAACTCCAAAAGCTGGAAAGGCAAGGACGTGGATTCTCCCCTAGAACCTCTAGAGGGAGAATGGCCCTGTTTACACCTTAATTTCATTCCAGTGACACTGATTTAGGATTTCTGGCCTCCAGAACTGTAAGAGAGATATATCTGTTGCTTTAAGCCACTACGCTTGTAATTAATTGTTACCACAGCCATAGGAAACTAATACAGGTTCCCAGAGACCTCTTCATTCTTCCATTTGTTTCTCTAGTGGTTGTAGTCCCACCGAACTTGAGTTCCAATTCTGGCACTAGAAGAAAGTACCTATCTGGAGGATAGTTGGCAGAGAATCAAGCTCTTCTGTAGTTGCTGCTGAATGAACCTGTTACCCAGTGGTGATGCCCAGTACTTACACTTCAAGACAGGTTATGAAGTGCAAAGAACAGAGACATTCTTGCATACCACCGGGTGGCTACGCTAGTCTCAAAGTGCTCTTACTTCTCTAATTTTGAACCTCATTTTATAGCTAATGCCCAGCAGTTCTAAGTTCTTTGGAGTCATACTTACACTTAAGTTCAGTCTCTGCCATTTATCAGCTGTTTGACTTTGCACAAGTTCCCTAGGCTTTAGTTTCTTTCTCTCAAAACAGAGGTGATAGCTACTTCAAAGGGCTGTTGTGGATTAAATGATAATGTAGGCAAAACATTTTGTAGAAGTACAAACACAGAAATTAACCATCATAATCAACATGGTCATAATCACTTTCATTATTATTACTATTTATTTATTTA
>NW_007748732.1:5382-8429 GCF_000696425.1 Galeopterus variegatus
GGTCTGATGAGTTTTCTTAGATCGATGAGCTTGGTCTGATGAGTTTACTTAGATCGACGAGATCGGTCTGATGAGTTTACTTAGATCTATGTGCTTGGTCTGATGAGTTTACTTAGATCGGTGAGCTCAGTCTGATGAGTTCACTTAGATCAATGATCTCGGTCTGATGCGTTACTTACATCGATGTGCTTGGTCTGATGAGTTTTCTTAGATCTATGTGCTTAGTCTGATGAGTTTACTTAGATCCATGAGCTTGGTGTGATGACTTTACTTAGATCGAAGTGCTTGGTCTGATGAGTTTACTTAGATCGATTAGCTTTCTCTGATGAGTTTGCTGTGATCGATGAGCTTGGTCTGATGAGTTTACATTGATCTATGAGCTTGGTCTGATGAGTTTACATAGATCGATGAGCTCGGTGCGAGGAATTTAATTAGATCGATGAGCTTGGTCTCATGAGTTTACTTAGATCGATGAGCTCGGTATGATGAGTTTAATTTGATCAATGAGCTTGCTTTGATGAGTTTATTTAGATCGATGAGCTTGCTCTGATGACTTTAATTAGATCGATGAGCTTTGTCTGATGAGTTTACTTAGATCGCTTGGCTTGGTCTGATGAGTTTACTTAGATCGCTTGGCTTGGTCTGATGAGTTTACTTAGATCGCTTGGCTTGGTCTGATGAGTTTACTTAGATCGCTTGGCTTGGTCTGATGAGTTTACTTAGATCGCTTGGCTTGGTCTGATGAGTTTACTTAGATCGCTTGGCTTGGTCTGATGAGTTTACTTAGATCGCTTGGCTTGGTCTGATGAGTTTACTTAGATCGCTTGGCTTGGTCTGATGAGTTTACTTAGATCGCTTGGCTTGGTCTGATGAGTTTACTTAGATCGCTTGGCTTGGTCTGATGAGTTTACTTAGATCGCTTGGCTTGGTCTGATGAGTTTACTTAGATCGCTTGGCTTGGTCTGATGAGTTTACTTAGATCGCTTGGCTTGGTCTGATGAGTTTACTTAGATCGCTTGGCTTGGTCTGATGAGTTTACTTAGATCGCTTGGCTTGGTCTGATGAGTTTACTTAGATCGCTTGGCTTGGTCTGATGAGTTTACTTAGATCGCTTGGCTTGGTCTGATGAGTTTACTTAGATCGCTTGGCTTGGTCTGATGAGTTTACTTAGATCGCTTGGCTTGGTCTGATGAGTTTACTTAGATCGCTTGGCTTGGTCTGATGAGTTTACTTAGATCGCTTGGCTTGGTCTGATGAGTTTACTTAGATCGCTTGGCTTGGTCTGATGAGTTTACTTAGATCGCTTGGCTTGGTCTGATGAGTTTACTTAGATCGCTTGGCTTGGTCTGATGAGTTTACTTAGATCGCTTGGCTTGGTCTGATGAGTTTACTTAGATCGCTTGGCTTGGTCTGATGAGTTTACTTAGATCGCTTGGCTTGGTCTGATGAGTTTACTTAGATCGCTTGGCTTGGTCTGATGAGTTTACTTAGATCGCTTGGCTTGGTCTGATGAGTTTACTTAGATCGCTTGGCTTGGTCTGATGAGTTTACTTAGATCGCTTGGCTTGGTCTGATGAGTTTACTTAGATCGCTTGGCTTGGTCTGATGAGTTTACTTAGATCGCTTGGCTTGGTCTGATGAGTTTACTTAGATCGCTTGGCTTGGTCTGATGAGTTTACTTAGATCGCTTGGCTTGGTCTGATGAGTTTACTTAGATCGCTTGGCTTGGTCTGATGAGTTTACTTAGATCGCTTGGCTTGGTCTGATGAGTTTACTTAGATCGCTTGGCTTGGTCTGATGAGTTTACTTAGATCGCTTGGCTTGGTCTGATGAGTTTACTTAGATCGCTTGGCTTGGTCTGATGAGTTTACTTAGATCGCTTGGCTTGGTCTGATGAGTTTACTTAGATCGCTTGGCTTGGTCTGATGAGTTTACTTAGATCGCTTGGCTTGGTCTGATGAGTTTACTTAGATCGCTTGGCTTGGTCTGATGAGTTTACTTAGATCGCTTGGCTTGGTCTGATGAGTTTACTTAGATCGCTTGGCTTGGTCTGATGAGTTTACTTAGATCGCTTGGCTTGGTCTGATGAGTTTACTTAGATCGCTTGGCTTGGTCTGATGAGTTTACTTAGATCGCTTGGCTTGGTCTGATGAGTTTACTTAGATCGCTTGGCTTGGTCTGATGAGTTTACTTAGATCGCTTGGCTTGGTCTGATGAGTTTACTTAGATCGCTTGGCTTGGTCTGATGAGTTTACTTAGATCGCTTGGCTTGGTCTGATGAGTTTACTTAGATCGCTTGGCTTGGTCTGATGAGTTTACTTAGATCGCTTGGCTTGGTCTGATGAGTTTACTTAGATCGCTTGGCTTGGTCTGATGAGTTTACTTAGATCGCTTGGCTTGGTCTGATGAGTTTACTTAGATCGCTTGGCTTGGTCTGATGAGTTTACTTAGATCGCTTGGCTTGGTCTGATGAGTTTACTTAGATCGCTTGGCTTGGTCTGATGAGTTTACTTAGATCGCTTGGCTTGGTCTGATGAGTTTGCTTTGGTCGATGAGCTCGGTCTCATGAGTTTACTTAGATCAATGAGCTTGTTGTGATGAGTTTACTTAGATCGATATGCTTGGTCTGATGGGTTTACTTAGATCGCTTGGCTTGGTCTGATGAGTTTATGTAGATCGATGAGCTCGGTCTGATGAGTTTACTTAGATNCTTGGTCTGATGTGCTTACTTACATCAATTAGCTCTGTCCGATGAGTTTACTTAGATCAATAAGCTTGGACAGATGAGTTTAAGTTGATCGAAGTGCTTGGTCTGATGAGTTTTCTTAGATCGATGAGCTTGGTCTGATGAGTTTACTTAGATCGATGGGGTTGGTCAGAAGAGTTTAGTTAGATCGATAAGCCTGGTCTGATTAGTTTTCGTAGATCAATTAGCTTGATCTGATTAGTTTTCTGAGATCGATTTTCTTGGTCTGATAAGTTTTCTTTGATCGATTAGTCAGGTCTGATTAGTAATCCTACATCGATTAGCTTGTTCTGATTATTTT
>NW_007748732.1:8926-9210 GCF_000696425.1 Galeopterus variegatus
CTTCGTCTGATGAGTTTACTGAGATCGATGTGCTTGGTCTGATGAGTTTACTTAGATCGATATACTCGGTCTGATAAGATTACTTAGATCGATGTGCTCGGTCCGATGGGTTTACTTAGATCGATGAGCTTGGTCTGATGAGTTTTCTTAGATCTATGTGCTTAGTCTGATCAGTTTACTTAGATCGAATAGATTTCTCTGATGAGTTTACCAAGATTGATGGGCTTGGTCTGATCAGTTTACTCAGATCGATGAGCTTGGCGTGATGAGATTACTTAGATCGA
>NW_007748732.1:11196-11614 GCF_000696425.1 Galeopterus variegatus
TTTACTTAGATCGATGAGCTTGGTGTGATAAGTTTACTTAGATCGAAGGACTTGGTCTGATTTGTTTACTTAGATGGACTAGCTTTCTCTGATGACTCTACATAGGTCGTTGAGCTTGGTCTCATGGGTTTACTTAGATCAATGAGCTTGTTGTGATGAGTTTACTTAGATCGAAGTGCTTGGTCTGATGAGTTTACTTAGATCGATGAGCTTGGTCTTATGAGTTTACTTAGATCGATGTGCTTGGACTGATGAGTTTACTTTGATCGATGTCCTTGGTCTGATGAGTTTACTTAGATCGAACATCTTCGTCTGATGAGTTAACTTAGACCATTGAGCTTGGTCTGATTAGTTTAATTAGATCGATCGTCTTGGACTGATGAGTTTACTTAGATCGATGATCTCGGTCTGATGAGTT
>NW_007748732.1:14008-14334 GCF_000696425.1 Galeopterus variegatus
TTTACTTAGATCGATGATCTCGGTCTGATGACTTTACTTAGAACGATGAGCTCGGTCTGATAAGTTTACTTAGGTGGATGAGCTCGGCCTGATGAGTTTAATGAGATCCATGAGCTCGGTCTGATGAGTTTACTTAGATCGATGAGCTCGGTCTGATGAGTTTACTTAGAACGATGAGCTCGGTCTGATGAGTTTACTTAGATCGATAAGCTCGGCCTGATGAGTTTAATTAGATCCTTGAGCTCGGTCTCATGAGTTTACTTATATCGATGAGCTTGATCTGATATGTTTACTTACATCAATTTGCTCTGTCTGATGAATTTACT
>NW_007748733.1:0-234 GCF_000696425.1 Galeopterus variegatus
TTTATTAGGATTTCACTGAAATATTTTTCACATTAATGCTCTCATTAAGAGAATTGTTAAATGTTTGGACAGAAGTTTATTTTTTATTCTATTTTTTAAATCTAAGAAATATATGCATCCAAAAGTTCAGGTTCATAATTTATATGTTGGACCTTCTCACTTGATATGTAATTCCGTATTATAATATCTATATGTAATAATACTCATACATATTGTATATAATATGTACATATT
>NW_007748733.1:5793-11612 GCF_000696425.1 Galeopterus variegatus
GTAACTGAAAGAAGAGATGGGCCTAGGACCACAGATTAAAATGACTCCAGAGGATCTCCGTAGAGGCCAGTGGTCTTTCAGCAAGAAAGACTTTAAATTCTTGTTTCTGAAATTATAAAATTAAAATTTCAGAAGGGAACTGAATTTTCAAACAGTACACTCCCTCCATCCCTAGGTTTCTAATTTATTAGGATTTCACTGAAATATTTTTCACATTAATGCTCTCATTAAGAGAATTGTTAAAGGTTTGGACAAAAGTTTACTTTTTATTCTATTTTTTAAATCTAAGAAATATATGCATCCAAAAGTTCAGGTTCATAATTTATATGTTGGACCTTCTCACTAGATATGTAATTCCATGTTATAACATCTATATGTAATAATACATGAGTACATGTATTATTCCGTATTATAACATCTATATGTAATAATACATGAGTACATGTAATACATATTGTATACAATATGGACATATTATATATACATGTTTGTGTAATTTCCATGTAGTAAGACCAAACAGAATAATATCTCTACTTGGTCTTCAAAATACATAATGGAAAAATGAAGTGAGGATCTTATTATATTTTTAATCTTATTAAAATTATAAAATGATTATTTCCTGCAACCACTTCATAAACACACCTAACATGCATAAAAATTTATTTTGCAAATAATAAGGCAAAGGCTTATAATGGCTAAGTCTGCATGTTGATGATACAGAGCTATTAAATATGCTAGCTAAGGCTTGACCAGCTCGACCATCTGCAAACTCATGCAACTATAGCAAGGTGAATTCATGTTTTCTTGAGATGTGTTTAGTCTTTATTATAAATACCTTTTTCAGGGTATAGCATCCAAAGGAAAACATTATTTTATTAATCCAAGAGCATTTTTAATTAAGAAAAATTAAAGTTATAAAATATTGCTCAAATACTATTTCAAAATAACTCCTTGTATGTCACATTTTAATCAATAGGGCTGTAATAATGATTTTCTTCTGAAGTAAAAATATACAGAAAAGTAAAACCTTAGAGCTGTATAGAAATGTAATTATCATCTATTTCATCTTGCCATTTTATAGATAGAACAAATGAGGCTGAGGAGTGTTCCAGCATGTTCAAGAACCAAGATCAGAACACAGCTTTTCTGGCAGCTAGAGGAGACACCATATTCCTAGATTTCTTCGAGTGGCACATTGATATCCCAAGGATGTCCTCTTCTCTAAATAAGTTCCTGTTTCCAGAGGATAAAATACTGTAATTTGAGCTTATTTTATTTAGTTTGATATAGTAATTTCCCTACGTAGAGATTTCTGTTAGTAAAGAGACTAGACAATTTTTTCTATGTAGCACCATAAAATTAAATGAGCTGATCTTAGATGATTACAGTCAGGGAGAGAGATCAGTTGTTAGATTGTATGCATTCATCTTTTCGATTTCATTTATTCAAATACCATTTAGGAGCTGAGTTGATGTGACAGCCTCATAACAACTCATTTATAATCTGAACACTTTTAATTACTTGTGGAGATCATATGTTTAAATGTAATGTTTTAAGAGCTCTTTGTAGTAATTACACTTCATAATGGAATCAGGTATGTACCAGATTCAATGAAGCATCACTCAGAATCTGACAAGCATTTCCATTTCCTAAAGACCATAATTCTATTTTACGTTAATGTTTGAACTTATTACACTTTATTGTTTGCTACATAAATATTTTAATTTCAAATAAAAACCTACAGTTTTCAAAAATTCACATGTTCATATTATTTCCACTGCAAAGTAGTCATTCTCTCTGTATAGTATCCTTTTGACTCAATTTTTATTATTAAAATGCCTGATAGAAACAGACTATTTTTTAATGAAAATATTCTGTTTATAGCAGACTTATTAAATTGCTACCAGTAATATAGATAAAAATGCTAAATTGTTGGTTTAGTACAAGTATATTGAGGGTCTTTTAATAACTATTTTTAAGTCATATTTTAAAATTATTTTTTCTAAACTTAAATATCTACTATCCTTTTGAAAACAGTTTACATGGAGAATTTTAATGAAAATTCTTCACCTCTGACCTGCATCTTATTTTTGTTGATTTTTTTTACAGCTTCAGTTTTTTTTTATTCCTGTCATGTGCAAATGGGAACATCTTTGCTGTATAAAAAGTATAAGTGTTTCATAAACTGAATCAATTATAAGAACAGATTCTTTTCATTTGGCTTTCCAAATGCAAATTATTTTTTGCATTTTTCCTCCCACTTTTTATAAATATATTTTCCTGGTTTTCTGCCCAATATTTGTAACTAAGGACAATCATTTTATAGAAGTAAAGGTACACCAGATAGTTCCAAATCTTCAACATGTAGATTAGGAAACTGAGGCACATGGGAACAAGGGACTTCCCCAAGGTACGTAGCTCGCTCGTGACAAAACCGTACAAGCACACCCATGCTTAGCTTTTCGAGAAGCACACATTTTTTTTTTTATTTTTTGCAATTACCCAAAAGATGCATGAATGTTTTATCATATTAAAATGCTGGATATAGCTGAAAGGGAGAATACAAAGAAATTACCTTCTTCTTTTCACCTATAAAATTCTTTTTTTTAAAAAAAAATATTGAATCAAAATTGATTGTACTAATTTTGGGGGTTCAACATTGAGATACGTTGATCGAATCAATATTACTAGCATATATATTGTTACGAATTGTAATTATTATTTATGCCCCTTTCAATCCCTCCCCATCCCCTTTCTTCTCCCCTTCCCCCCTCTAATTACCCTAGATTTCTTCTCACCCTCTGAGAGAATAATGGTTACTCTGTTCATTTGCAGCCCAAAAGATCTGTCCAATGCTGAGAGGTGTGTCCCCCAATACTATCATAGAGCAGATGTCTCTTCCGTCACTATGAAATGGGCTCTGTGGAGACAGACATCCTCCTCCTTTCTTTATCTCTGCTTGTGACTCTCCTTGTGTCAGTGCACCTCAGTGGCTGGTGGACCATCTGTGTGGTGGTTGTGGCATCTAGCCACTTTCACAGCAGCCATGGTTATCATGGTAGCTGTGGTGGCCACCCATAGGGAGAAGATGTTTTTGGCATGCTCCTTGGTGCTGGCGGTATGCCTGGTTGTGGGAAGGGGATCCAGTCCCCTTCTTCATGCCCCAGGTACCCAGCCACACCCCAAGGTTACTGGTGCAGTGGGCCTGGTTGTGGGAGGGGGGTCCAGTCCCTGGCTCCATACCCCAGGTCCCTGGGCAGGCTCCGAGGTGCTGGCATGTGCCTGGTTGTGGGAGGGGGGTCCAGTCTCCTTCTCCATGCCTGGGTCCCCGGAAGGGCCCCAAGGTGCTGGTGCAGTGAGCCTGGTTGTGGGAGAGGGGTCCGGTCCCCTTCTGCATGTCCTGGGTCCCCAGGTGGGCCCTGAGGCACTGGTGCTAGGTGCTTTGTTGTGGGAGGGGATTCCGGTCCCATTCTCTGTGTGCTGGGTCCCCAGATGGGCCCCAAGACATTAGTGGTGTTACTAGTTGTGGGAGTGGAGTCCAGTCCCTGGCTCCAATACTCAGGTTTCTGGGTGGGGCCCCAAGGTGCTGGTGGTGTGAGTGGTTGTGGGCGGGAGTCCTGCCCCTGGCCTCGTGCCTCATGTCCCCTGGTGGGCCCCAAGGCACTGGTGGTGTGCCTAGGTCAGAACTAATTTTTTGTCTTTTGCTTACTTCTAACACAGGGGAACTTCCTGTGGAATCAGTACTTGAGCTGTGTGGTTGAGCTAAATTGCTGCTTTGCTGCTGTTTCCCTAGGGAAGACTTTTTGTGCAGCTCAGTGTTTAATGGTTGACCTTATAGGTACTTCCGGTTCAGATACTCAGTGCATCTGGGTTGTGTAGAAACTCTGATCTGGGCCTGAGTTTTTTCATTAAACTGCACTCCATGTAATTTTGCATTCCCAACCAGTCTCCTCTGAGTAGTCCTGCACTGATTGGGGATTGGATCGGCTGTCCTTGCTGTGTCCCACTGCTCTTCCGGTGGGCCTGTCTCACCCACCACCCATGCTCTAAACACTTTCCATAGGATGGGCCCTGTGCAGGTCCCTTGTGATGACTCGCCAGCCTCTGAATGGCTCCCTTTTTTCAGCTGTTCTGGCTCCTCGCTCCTGTGTGGGTCCATGGGAACCCTATTAGTGGTCTTGCTGTCCTGGGGGCCATCAAGGCCCTCTTCTCCCCTGCTGCCTCCAAGTAACTCCAGCTGAAGGGCACAGCTGCGGCTTCTGCCGGCTCCTGCTCCATGTCCTCCAGCATGAAAGCAGCCGCGGGCCGAAACACTGAGAGCAGTTTTTTCTTTCTCTCCTTGTGGTTTTTCCTGCCTTCGTGAGTTCCATAGGTCTCTCCTCCTCTTCACCTGAGCTCCAGTGGCCACAGCTTGACCAATGTTACATTTTCATCCTTGTAAATCCGTTGATTTGTGGGAGAGAATGACGCTGGGACCGCCTTCTGCCATCGTGACCAGAACTCTCAGCTATAAAATTAACTGTTCTCTAGAACCATTACCAGCAGTTTGATGTGCTGACCTTCAGACCTTTCTCAATGTCTTTACATATATTTCCATCCTGGAACTTTTACATATCTAGACACACCATTATTAAGAAAAAGGTCCTCCTTAATGGGCTTTAATGGACCACCAGGGGAGGGACCACCGAGGAGTGTCGCCTTGTCAGTGCCACGTGGTTGTCCCTCTTCACGTGCTGCTTTTGTATATTCAGCTCGTCCAGATGGTACAGATTCTTGTTAAATGTACTTATAAATGCCAAAGCCAACATTTATTATGTGGTCTAAGCAAAAATATGTGACATTCTCAAGTCAGGTGAAGATTTTAAAATGTAAAGTTCTCTGAGGGGGCCCTGGAGGTGCCTAAGACGACTTCAGCAGGAACAAAAGGCTGAGATGTGCAGAACTGCTGCTCCAGGGAGCACCCCTACGCTGCAGGTGGCACCCCTCATCCAAACACTCTTTGGACTCTTCTGTGAACCAAACATATTTTACATACGTCAAAGTACGTGGCAGTGTAGGAAATAACCTGGGTTAACTACACTTTTATGTCTCCAGGTCTCTTGAGTTTAGTTCCTTGATCCACTATGTAATTAGCTGTAAGACGCTGGGCAACATCCCCTCTCCTCCCTGCATCTCTGTGTCCTCATCTCTAGGATGGGAATAGTAACAACACCCACTCCACAGCGTTGTGCAAGCTTTACACAAGTCAACAGAACAATGCCTAGTGTGCAGGAAGTATGAGGTATGACTTTCACGTCTTACGAGAGAATTTNGTGGTTTTTCCTGCCTTCGTGAGTTCCATAGGTCTCTCCTCCTCTTCACCTGAGCTCCAGTAGCCACAGCTTGGCCAATGATACATTTTTATCATTGTAAATTCATTGATTTGTGGGAGAGAGTGACACTGGGGACGGCCTTCTGCCATCGTGACCAGAACTCTCACCTGTAAAATTCACTGTTCTCTAGAACTATTACCAGCAGTTTGATGTGCTGACCTTCAGACCTTTCTCAATGTCTTCACATATATTTCCATCATGGAACTTTTACATATCTAGACACACCATTATTAAGAAAAAGGTCCTCTTTAATGGGATTTAATGGACCACCAGGGGAGACTCTTTAATGGGCTTTAATGGACCACCAGGGGAGGGACCACCGAACAGTGTCTCCTTGTCAGTGCCATGTGGTTGTCCCTCTTCACATGCTGCTTTTGTATATTCACCTCATCCGGATGGTACAGATTCTTGTTAAATGTACTTATAAATGCCAAAGCCAACATTTAT